>NW_007251379.1:336265-352983 GCF_000164805.1 Carlito syrichta | reverse complement strand
CTCACCTCAGCCTCCCAAGGCGCGGGATTACAGGCTGAGCCACCGAGCCCGGCGAAACTTTTTCTTGCTGGGCATAGTGATTCACGCCTGTAATCCCAGCACTTTGGAAGGCAGAGGCAAGAGGACTGCCTGAGCCCAGGGGTTCACGACCAACCTGGGCAACATGGTGAGACCTCATCTCTATAATAAATCCAAAGATTAACTGGGCATGGTGGCACATGCCTGTAGTTCCAGCTACTTGGAAGGCTGAGGCAGATGGATCACTTGAGGTCGGCAAGTTGAGGCTGCAGTGGCTGTGCGCAAGCCACTGTACTCCAGCCTGGACAACAGAGTGAGACTCTGACTCAAAAAATAAGTAAATAAAAAGAAAAGAAACTTTTTAAAATCTGAACTCCTTTCTCAGGAAACCAATCCTCAGACCTATAGTATCAAGAGATTGAAACTCACCAGATCAGCAGATCCAGACAATGAGATGCCAGATCTCACCTGTTTTCCAACTCCTTACCCATCTGAGTTGTTGTTTTCTATATTCCTGCACCACTATATAAACCTCTGACTTCAACAAGACAGGTAGACCAATTTGAGAAGGAATCTTTCATTTTCTTTGGCTGATATCCCCCAAACAAAAGGCCTTCTTTCCTGGCAATACTTGTCTCAGTGATTAGCTTTCTGTATGGCAAGCAACATGGCCTTGACTGAACCCCTGGTATTTGGTAGCAATATTATGATACTTAAATAAGTGAATATGTATGGTACTTACTATACTGCCTAATACATAGTACATAGTGCTAAATATATTGCTAGTATATTTGTAAGAGTAGTACCAATACGTTCTAATATAAAACCACTCCTGAAACATTGATTGTACCTATAAAATGTTAATCAGTATTTAACTGAGTTCTAGCAACCCGTAGTTATTTTAAAGACAACTTGACAAAATTCTCTCAAAAAACAAAAGGCAATACAATAAAAGGCTTTCCAAGCCATAAAGGCGGATGGTCTGTCTTAACATAATTTTTCAAAGAGAAAAATTTCATAAGGAGGAGCAAGTGCCCAGATCCCCTCTATTACAAGCTATATGAAACTGGGGACATACTAAGAAATGTCACTTGGTATGAACTCAGGATTCAGACATGGAGAAACCACAGGGAAGAACCGGAAGAGGGTGATGAAAGAGACAGCTCAGCACTTGCCCAGGCCTCCTGGCAAAGGGCATGGCTCATAAATACAGGGAGATAAAGGAGTGGATGAAGAAAAAGGAAGAAACACTGCAGGTGACTGTAAAAGCCTGATTAATGTGCTAGGCGATGTCACATTCAGCTAAGAAATACGGCCAGGTACCTATAAATGACCTCCCTGTAGCTAAGTGGGACCATAACATTTCCAGTTTGTAATAAACTCATATTTTTTACGACCTTGAACTATAGTCACTGAAGTCCTATTGTGGAAACTAAGGCACAGAGAGAAGAAAAACATAAAGAAGGTGGTCTTTGGAGAATAAACTCCCAAATTTTGGGAGCACTGGGGACAGGAAGGCCCTTGTACAGGATTATATGAAGTGTGCTGCTTGGGGTTAGGTTGAAAACTCGCCTCTGCTTTCTGCTCTCAACACAGCAAGTATGGTTCTTTTTTTCTTTTTTTTTTTTTTTGAGTTGGAGTCTCACTCTGTTGCCCAGACTGGAGTGCAGTGGCATGCTCCCGGCCACTGCAGCCTCGCCCTGCTGGGATCCAGCGATCCTTCCACCTCAGCCTTCCAAGTAACTGGAACTACAGGCATGCAATGCACCACCATGCCCAGGTAATTTTTTATTTTATTGTAGAGATGAGGTCTCACCAAGTTGTCCGGGCAGGTCTTGAACCTGCGGGCTTAGGCAATCCACTTGCCTCAGCCTCCCAAAGCGCTGGGATTACAGGCTGAGCCATGGAGCCTGGCCGGCAAGTATTTTTCAAAATGGCTACACACACTTCTCATGTGCTTACTTAGTTCCAGGCAAGGGGATTCCTGTGTACTTCGGTTTATTCTCACAGCAATGTTTTAGGATAAGCTTCAATATCCCCCTCTCACAGATAAAGAAACCAAGGTTTGGACTTTCTAAATGTCACAGTACTTCTAGTAAGTTGCCAAACTGGGACATAAATAGTGCTCTGACTCCAAGATTTATGTTTCTATTTTTAAAACTGTCACCATGCTTATGTTTGTTCAGTGGACAAGTCACTGCCTATATCGGATGCAGGGAGTGACGTTCTTTTCCCTATATATAGGAGACACCAGTGTCATTCTCAAGACACAAAATCTGATTAAGAACATAATATGGGCCAGGCTCAGTGGCTCAGCCTATAATCCCAGCACTTTGGGAAGCCAAGGCGAGTGAATTGCCTGAACCTGCAGGTTCCAGCCCAGCCTAAGCAACTTGGGGAGACCTCGTCTCTACATTAAATCAAAAAGTAGCCAAGTGTGATAGCGCACGCCTGTGGTTCTGGCTACTTGGAAGGCTGAAGCAGAAGGATTGCCTGAGCCCAGCAAGTCGACGCTGGGGTGGCCGTGAGTGTGCCACCGCACTCCAGCCTGGGTGACAGAGTAAGACTCCAACTCAAAAAAAAAAAAAAAAAAAAAAAAAGAAGGTAATATGTAAAGGGAACAGCAGAGGAGAATGGTGATAAAGAGTGTATAGACTCTGAGTTAGACTGTCTGGGTTTACATTCCCATTCTGCCAATACCTAGCTGGGAAACCCTTGATATTCCTCCACCGTAGGCCTCAATTTCTTCATCTGTCCAGTGAAGATGACAATAATAATACCTACCTCCTAGCCTCGTTGTGAGAACTAATTTAGTTCACACACATAAAATATGTAGAACAGAAAAGGCACGTGTAAGCCACCAGTGAAGCTTAGCTTTCATTAGGATGTGTTTCAGAGTTTAAAAAGCACTTTTATACACATGACCTATTGCAACCCTCACCAAAACCCTGAGGATAGATGATAGCCTTAAGCACTGCCCTACAATGCTATTGTACTGCCATGGCAAACTTGTCCCCCATTCTTTTAGAGGATGTTCATATTATTTCTTCTCTTTTCAATTCCTAGTCTTTTCTCAGCTGTTGATCTTCCTTTTTCCCTTACTGAGAAGAGCGAAGTAATCAGAAGAGAACGTCCATGCCTTTCCAGCAGTTTTTCTACCTACCTCTCTGCCTCTGTGCGCAATACTTCCTTCTCTGTTACTATGGAGGATGTGCTCATGTTCCCATCTGTGGTAGATAGAATACTGACCTCGCAAAGTCATCCGTGTACCAACTCCCAGCACCTGTCAACACATTATGTTATACCGCAAAAGGGAACTAAGGAAGCTGATGGAATTAAAGTCACTATTCAGTTGACCTCAAAATAGTGGACTGGCCAGGCTCGGTGGCTCAGCCTGTAATCCCGAGGCCGAGGCAAGTGGACTACCTGAGTCCGCGGATTCGACCAGCCCAGGCAACTTGGCAAGATGTCGTCTCTGGAATAAATAAAAAATTAGCCAGCCTTAGTAGTGCACGCCTGTAGTTCTGGCTACTTGGAAGGCTGAGGCAGAAGGATCGCCAGAGCCCAGCAGGTTGACACTGGGGTGACCGTGAGGGTGCCACTGCACTCCAGCCTGGGCGACAGAGTGAGACTCCAACTCACACACACACACACACACACACACACACACACACACACACACACACACACATACACACACAAAATAGTGGTTTATTCTGGTTTATCTGGATGGGCCCAATGTAATCACAAGGTTCCTAAATATGCAAAATGGAGGCAGAAGGGTTGGGTCAGAGTGATAGAATGTGAGGAGGAGTTGGCTCACCTTAGCTGTCTGTGAAGATAAAAGGAGAGAAAGAGCCAAAACATGAGAATAGGCATTAGAAGCTGGAAAAGGTCAGGAAATGCACTCTCCCCCCCAGAACCTCCACAAAGAAAGGGATCCCTGCTGATACCTTGATTTTAGGCCAGTGAAACCCATTCTAGACAGCTGGGCTTCAGAACTGTAATCTTGCCTTGAAGGAAGGGAGCTGGGCTTTACACCCCCCATGGGAACTACTTGTTCAGTGCAGGTTGCCACTGGGGACAAAGTGTGACCTTGGAGGAGAAGGCTGTGTTCAGGTGAGAGCAATTTCCAGAGAGGGATCACCTAAACATCATCACCTGCCCATTCACCCAGCAGCCTCAGCACTGAAGTGAGTCTGAGCACACTACAGCATCCACTATAGGGATTTTACCTCTTCTCTTTTCACCATCAGAAACGTTCCTCCTCCAGATGCATGCAAGGTCTCTTTTCCATCTCCTTCAGATCCTTATTAATGGCACTTCGCAGGGAACATCTCCTAGACCACTTTATTCAAAACTGCATCACTTCCACACTCTCTTTCCCCTTCCTTAATCTATTTTTCCACATAGCACTCATCTGATAACCTTTAGGTTTGTATTATTTGTGTCATATTTATAATCTCTTTCCCTACACTAGGTTGGGCTCTGAGGGTGATGGTTCTTGCCTACATTGTTCACATCTTTGTGTCTAGCACTTAGGAGATAGCACTTGGCTTCAGGCAGATATTCAATATAACATTTGTGAATGTATGAATATATGAAAAACCAGAAGGTTATGAGTACTTGCCCATGATTATAACCAAATGTGAAAACTCATACAATTCAGGACGTGAACACAAATCTTTCAATTCTAAGTGCAGTGCTCTAAGATTTTCTTGAACAATCAGGGTATATTTTCTCTGACCTCATCTTCAAAAATAAGTAGATAGGAGATAATGATCAAATGGTATGATTGTGGCAGCTCCCTGGGGTCCTCTTCAACTGTGGGAGTTTTACTGTCCTCTTAATAAATCCTGCTTTCTAAAAAAAAAAAACAAACATTTATTTGATCCCCATATAAAGAGAAAATTGTGGAGGGGGGACAATACTGGGATCATATTTTGAGTTAAAATGCAACACTTAATCCATTTGAAAAATGTAATCTTCATAGGAGACTGAGGCAGGAAGACCGCCTGAAGCCAAGGTGTTCAAAGTTTTAGTGAGATAAGATTGCACCACTGAGCCACAGCTCCAGCCTGAGCCACAGAGCAAGGTATTGTCTCTAAAAAACAAATTAAAAAATATATGATGTCCACAGAACACTATTCATTCAACAAAGTTTTGAGTATCTACTATATACCAGACATTGTAATGGGCTCTGGAAATAAAGTTAGAACAAGGTATACGTGCCTGTCATCTCATGGATTTCTGCACCTAATCCAATAATATACATTTAGGCAATTAGATTTCTGCATATCAAAGTGGAAAAAAATTGCTACTAATCTGAAATCAAACTTCCTCTTAATATCTGATATAGCAAAAAAGCACGTTTCACAACTCATGTTCTAGATGGTATCTGAAGCAATGAGGAGAACTAGGATTTTGGAAAAAGTAAAAAAAAAATCACTGACTATCTTGATAAAATATTAATTTAACAGAAGTGTCTTCAATTATAAAGATAGGGAAGTGCTTACGCATCTCTTGTTCCCTATGGTCTTTACATGGTAGCTTCCCCAGCATAGAGGAGCAACTCACATAAAAATTTTAAAACATACTCTGAAAATTACTCAGTCAAGCCACTCACATTTTACCCTAAATAGTCTCTTAACCTTTGGGTCTCAGTAATGCTGTGCTAGCAATACTCTAGCTTCTTTCCACGTCTGAATGGATCAAGAGGCAGGGAGGGTAAGTGAAGTGGGCTGAATTGTAGCTCCCAAAAGATATATCCAAGTTCCAATATTCAGTACCTGTAAATTCAACCTTCTGGGGGAAAAGGATCTTTGCAGATATAATTAAATGAAGGATTTTGAGATGAACTCATCTTGGATTAATCGGGTGGGTCTTACGTCCAATGACAAATGTCCTTGTATAAAGAGGAAAAGACACAGCAACACCCAGTAGAGGCCAGTGAAAATGGAGGCAGAAATTGGAGTTATGAGGGGGACCCCAAATACCAGGAATTATTTTTTGGATGGCAAGCCCCTTGTAGTACACTCGGAATTTGTTCCTCTGGATCAGTCAACCAAAATTTTGATCAGGAAGTTTTGAGAAGATTGCACCACGATTTGCAAAAGACAGGTCCTGAGTTGTGGCAAACAGGTGACTGGTTCTTCCACCATGACAATGCACCTGTCCACAATGGGCTGAGTGTTCAGTAGTTTTTGACAAAAAATGGCCTGACTCCCATGCCCCACTCTCCCTATTCACCTGATCTCAACTTGAGCTACATTTTTGGTATTTTCCTCAGATGAAAAAAGTCCTCAAAGGGAAATGTTGTGCTGATGTGGAAGAGGGGGAACAAAAAAAGAGCAGAAGCACTACAAACTTCAAAACTGGCAAGTCCAAAAAAATTTTGATCAGTGGAAAAAGCATCTCTGAGGTTGTATTGCATCAAACAGAGAGTACTTTGAAGGTGACTGAAGTTTAAATATGTAAGGATAAATACACAATTCTTTATAAATAAAATAATTTTTATTTTATAATTTATTTTATAATTTTTGGGGTTCCTCCTTATATGCTGTCACAAAAGTAAAAGAGTGCCTGGAGCTACCATAGGCAGAAAGAGTCAAGGAAATAAGGCAGGCTAGCCAGCTTAGGCATGGGGAAAATGGAAAACTGCTGAGCCGAAAGTTAAGAAAGTTCCTGTGACTTGCAATTGACATGAAACTGACACACAAAAATTTGATAAAAGTCAGCACCCTACCATCCAGTGCATCTCTCTTTTGGAGATCCCAGGCCCTCCCCTCTAGAGTGTGAATTCAATTAAAGTTCTTTACTTTTGGTGATTCATCTTGAATTCTTTCCTGTGATGAAGTCAAGAGCCTGCTCCTCAGTACAAATATGGGTAATCTCTTATTTCCAGCTCTTGGGGAGCTGGAAATCTCTCATGGAAAGAGATTCCCAGCTCCCCAAGGAGTCAGTCGTGCAAAAACACTGGGCCCAACTGGGGACCGCTTTCTCTCTCTCTTAGGTGATCCTTCCCATGTTCACCGTAATCAGAAGGATTCTCTTCTAGAGCCTTCAGAAGGAGCATGGGCCTGGTGATAACTTGACTTTCGAGTTCTAGCCTTCAGAACTGTGAAAGAATAGATTTTTGTTGTTTGAAAACACCACATTTGCAGTTATTTGTTATGGCAGCCCTAGGAAACTAATAGTGTAAGTATCCTCAAGATACTGAATATAAACACCAGTGTCTACATTAACATCTGTGCAAGCTCAAGGTGTGAGCAGCCATCATCTGTATGAGAAGAATCTCCATGCATTTGTAGTTTTGATTTCTTCTCCACGGAATTGATTAAGTCTATTCTGATTTTTTTTAAACTCAGTGTTCCATTGGTCACAAATGTTCCTAACTTCAAAAATAATCTAGTTTGAAACAAGCCAGCTGCCAAGTCAATAAAATCACCTTTTGCAAGCTAGTAATATCTGTGATTTACAAGAGACAACAAGAAGGGTGTAAATCATGAACAGGAATAGTTCAGCCAGAAACATGCCCAACCCCAATGAACCAGAGAGAAGTCAGAGGCAGAAACAGGTGGGAGAGAAGAACAAAACAAGAACAGCAAGGAAGCAATGCAGTGGGATACTGAAAAGAGCAATCTAAATTTTTAGAGTGGAAATGCAATTACTTCAAAGTCTGCCTCCTCCAACTATTACAAGCAATACCGATTCCTGCTCCCCTGAATTGCATTTGTGTTGCCAATTTTACACACTTAACATTTAATTCCCTATAGTTCTATATTGCCAGTTAATTGTCACGACTATTTTTATAGTTTACTCAGTAAGCTGTTTGAGGGTAAGTACTATGTCATATTTTCTTATGTTCTCAGTTTATTTTCAGGGTTAGACAAATCATTTTGTTTGTTTTGAGTTGGAGTCTCATTCTGTCACCCAGGCTGGAGTGCAGTGGCACACTCACGGTCACCGCAGCCTTGACCTGCTGGGTTCAGGTGATCCTTCTGCCTCAACCTTCCAGGTAGCTGGAAGTACTGGGTGCGCTACCATGCCTGGCTTCTTTTTTGATTTATTGTAGGAATGAGGTCTCACCAAGTTGCCCAGGCAGGTCTTGAACCCCTGAGCTCAGGCAATTCTCTCGCCTTGGTCTCCAAAAGTGCTGGGATTACAGGCTTGAGCCACTGCACTTGGCGTTGCACAGATCTTTAAGTGGTAACTATTTGTTGGCTTATCATTATTCTCTTGTTCATAATTTTCTACTCTAAAATCATAGCTATTTTGATTAGCAAATAGCAAAACATTGGTGTATCCATGCAAGAGCAGATCTAAAAAATATATAGGCATCATGTTAATATATGTGTGTTCACATAAGGCACACACACATGAACATGCAAACAGAAATATTCGGCTCTAAATAAATTCTGTGAACAACTATCCTCACATCTGAGACTTCTAATTTGTTAGATGATTATTTCTCACAAAGGAGAACCAAAAAGAAGAAAATATCTTCAATGTATTCTACAATGGAGTGTTTGTGTTGATACTATTAGAGCAGAAAGGGACCTGTCAAATGCCCAAATTTGAATTTTTTATTTTTATTTTTTGAGTTGGAGTCTCACTTTGTCACACAGGCTGGAGTGCAGTGGCACACTCATGGCCACCGCTGCCTGGCCCTGAAATATTTTATGCAATGTTATATATGATAGCTGTAAACCAACCCTGGTTCAAGAATATTTCAAATATCTTTGAAAAAATCTTAATAATATTTATTTAACACTTCTAGCTCAGACACTGTTCTAGTTACTTTACATTCATTGAATTCACCTATTTATTAACTCACCAAATACTTATGGAGTGTGTGATGGTTAATTTTGTGTGTTAACTTGACCAGGCTACATGGTGCTAGCTATTTGGCCAAATGTTACTCTGAATGTGCCTGTAGGGGTGTATTTGGATAAGATGAACTTTTGGATCAGTAGACTAAGTAAGGCAGATTGCCCTGCCTAAAGTGGGAGACCTTATCCAATTAATTGAAGACCTGAATAGAACCAAAAGGTTAACCCTCCTGCAAGTAGGATGAAATTCCTCCTTCCTGACTACGTGAGTTAGGACATAAGTCTATGTCAGCCTTCAGATTCAGACTGAAACACTGGCACTTCTTGGGTCTTGAGCCTGCCAGGTTTCAGACTGGAATGTGCACCACTGGTTCTCTTGGTTCTTGGGTCTTTGGACTTAGACTGGAACTACGCGTGAGTTTTCATAGGTCACCAGCTTGCTGACTGCAGACTTTGAAATTTGTCCGTGTCCATAACTGCATGAGTCAATTCACCATAAGTCTTCTTCTAGATATATTTATATCCTATTGGTTCTTGTTCTTTGGAGAGCCCTGACTAATACAGAGAACAAAGTTGGTAAAGGCACTGTCCTAGGTCCTGGAGCTACCACCATCAACAGAACAGACCAAAGAGTTATGTCTTGGAGGTTTTCTGTTCCAGTCATTTAATCTAAAAACAAACCTAAATGCTACCCATAACAATAGCTTCTTATTCTTATTTTACAGATGGGACACTAAGAACTGTTTTAGCCCCAGACTCAGGTCACTAATCAGATGGATTCAAGTTGCTAGTGCATAGATTGAGTACATTAATTTTGTCTTGGTTTTTAATGATTCATGCCTCATTAGCTATTACAGACTTCCTGTGTGTGTGTTGTTTCGTGTGAGGTATGTATAGTTCTGCAGTTAGTTCAGCTGAAGGCTAATTTATGGCCCAAAAAACAAAAGTGTGCCTTTTCTTCAGGAGTCAAAGTTCAAGAAGCAATAGAGAAAATTCCATAGAAACCTGTCTATAATGACTGATGAGACATAGATACTGTCTTTTTGTGTGTGATGGAGTCTCATTCCATCGCCCAGGCTGGAGTGCAGTGGCAGGCTCACAGACACCACAGCGTCCACCTGTTGGGCTCCAGTGATCCTTCTGTCTCAGCCTTCCAAGTAGCCGGAACTACAGGCACACGCTACCGTGCTAGGTAATTTTTGATTTATTGTAGAGATGAGATCTCTCCAAGTTACCCGGACTGGTCTGAAACCCACAGGCTCAGGCAATCCACTCATCTCCGTCTCCCAAAGTGCTGGGATTACAGGCTGAGCCACCAAGCCTGGCTGACATAAATACTTCTGAAAACTCTTTGAAGTAATTATTTATTTTCTTTTACAAGCAGAACAAATGGTACAGAAGATTTTTAGTTCATTTGATGGAGAAAAGTCAAATTTTAGAAGTTAGCAGACATGATTTTAGGTCTTAGTTTGACCAGACTTGTGAAACTGGCCTAACTATGCCTCCATTTCTGCTATATAAATTGGAAAGAATAAATGTATCTGTCTTCAAATGAAGGTACCAGCTATTTGATGAGGCAATGAGTGGAGAGTTCTGAGCACAGTGCCTGGAATATATTAAGTAGTAGGTAAAAATAATGAGTAGGGATCTTTAGGTTAAACTTTAGGATCCATTTGGTATTTTAATGCATTTCTGAAAAATTAATATCATCTGGCAGACAAGTAGAAAATGAATTTGTTGGGGGAAGCACAAGACGACTTGGGTGCCCAGGTCTAAGAGAGGAAGCATAGAGATCCAGGAAATAAACTTTCACTGAGTGCCTAGTTTGTACCATGAGCTTAACAGACATCACTGCTCCATCAGTTCATTGAATTCTCACAACCACAATATGCCACTGGTACTTTCTAAGAGGTTTCTTTGTGTCTGAACTGTATTTGGTGCTAGTGAGCAAAATTAAAAGTTTCTGGCTTCACAGAGCTTGGAGTTAGTCACTAACTAATGAGTACTGAATGAATGAAGTGCTTGTCTGGGCAAACGTTTTCCATAAAGGGCCAGTTAGTAAATATTTCAGACTTGGCGGGAAGTGCTTTCTATTGCAACTATTTCATGCTGCCATTGTAAAACAAAGGCAGAGACGGACAATATGCAAATGAAAGAGTAGGGCCATGTTCCAATAAAACTTTAATTACAAACCGGGCTCGGTGGTTCAGCCTGTAATCCCATGCCTTTGGGAGGCTGAGGTGAGTGGATTTCCTGAGCCCGCGGGTTCAAGACCCGCCTGGGCAGTGAGATCTCATCTCTACAATAAATCAAAAAATCAGCCGGGCATGGTAGTGCATGCCTGTAATTCCGGCTATTTGGAAGGCTGAGGCGGAAGGATCGCTGGAGCCCAGCCCAGCTGGTCGAGGCTGTGGTGGCCGAGAGCGGCCACTGCACTCCAGTCTGGGTGACAGAGTAAGACTACAACTCAAAAAAAAGGAAGACATCCTAGCAGCCAACAGACATATGAAGAAATGATCAACTTCACTAATCATCAGGGAGATGCAAATCAAAACCACACTGAGATACCACCTAACTCCAGTCAGAATGGCAATTATCAACAACTCAAAAAATAACAGCTGCTGGAGAGGGTGTGGAGAGAAGGGAACACTTCTACACTGTTGGTGGGAGTGTAAACTAGTGCAACTTCTGTGGAAAGCAGTGTGGCGATTCCTAAAAGCTCTAAATATCTACCTCCCATATGACCCTGCAATCCCCCTAATAGGAATATATCCAGAAGAACGCAAATGACTCTACAAAAAAGACACCTGCACATGTATGTTTATCGCAGCATTGTTCACAATAGCAAGAACCTGGAAGCAACCATGCTGCCCATCAAAAGAGGATTGGATTTAAAAAATGTTTTACATATACACGATGGAATACTATGCAGCCATAAAAAAGAACAAAATCATGAATTTCGCAGCAACCTGGATGGAACTAGAGTCTATAATATTGAGTGACCTCTCACAAAAACAAAGGTCCGAGTATCACATGTTTTCACTCATATAATGGACCTTGAACATCCAATCTAATACTATAAGAAAATGACTGACAGTAGTGGGAAACTATGGGAGGGGAGGGAGATGGGATTAACAGGCAAATATCTGTCTGGGGATGGGGAAGCACCTCTAATCAATAGGGTGCCTGAATGAAATGTATTTGTATACCTAACCCTTAACTGTACCCCACAACATCATAATAAAAAAATATTGATTATTAAAAAAAAAAAACTTTAATTATAAAAACAGAGGACAGGCAGATGGTAGACTGCTGTAGATCTCTAGATATTGGAGAGAGCAACTCAATCCCAGTCCTGGGGAAGTAAGAAGAATTTCAACACAGGGAGGAGGATATAAAGTGCAACTGTACTTTAACAAGGCTCCTTAGAAAGGCAAGCCGTGAAAAGGGAACTCCAGGCAGGAGGAACCGACAGCGAAAATCATGGAAGCATGAAAGGACAAAGCTTGCTCAGGAAGAGTCCGTGTGAGGAACCATGATAACTGGGAAAGCAGGGTCAGAAAAAAATGAAGAGAGGATGAAAAAAAGCCTTTCTGAGCGAAGTTCTGTGGCGGTTGAAAGCAAAGTTCACATTATCTTTCAGTATTTTTAAAGGTCGAGTCTCGTTTCCCCTCCCAAAGCTAAATGATAACATGATGCAGTTCAAAAGCTGGTCATATCAAATTGCCATCTAATCATTTAATTAAAACCCCATGCTGGCACCAGCCATCCTCAGGGCCCATTTTTCATTTGGGCACATTTCATTACACTTCTCAAAGCAAATTTGCCTTTTCAAAGGCGAAAAATGCAAATGACTAGGTTTGAAAGGAAATGCATAACATTCTGCATAATGACAGGGATTTTCTTGGAAAGCAGTAATGCACACACAGAGCTATCTTTAGGGGCTGAGGGTGGCTTATCAGCCCTATGGGAACTCGACATGATATTTCATTACAGCACCGGGATGCAAAACGGAAGTGAAATACTAAATACCAGAAAGCAAACAGTCCTCCCTGTCTCCTTTTTCAGCATCACTGCAACCGCATTTTAAAACAGGGTACATCCTTTGGACCAGCAAGACCAAGGCAGACATTGACAGATGGAGGACATTTATAGTGTGGCCAAGAAAACGACAAAAAGCTAGGAGGAACTGACCTATTCAAAGATGGGACTAGGAACACCACATCTAAAGGCCAATTAACATAAAGCATTAATAGACAAATTCAATTACATTCCAAAAAGTCCTCAGGAGTAAGAAAACAGTCAACTTTGAGGCAGTATAATGCATGCTAGTGGTATTCACAATTTCTCCTTGGGGTTCGTGGAAACTCTCATAAGCACTGCTCCCCAATTACTTGTCTTTCTCCTTGAAAGATGAAACCCCAGCACGTGTTCTATGAATCTATACACCCTGAAGTAAGAGGCAATTAGCCCAACGAAGTGAGCGTGGTATAAAATGAACACGTTAATTCCTTCTTTGCCATCAGAGAGAAAAGTAAAGATTAACTTAGGATGTCAGATGAACCCTTTTATCCTGTGAGAGAATCTTCAGCAACTGGAGCAGCAGCATCTGGAGTGAGGATTCAGGCAAAGTTCAAGGTCACAGACTGTTCTGATTTGTGGCCAGTGGACATGTGTGCATTTCAAGTAAGAGTGTTTGACCAGTTCACTAATACTTGAACCATGGCTGGTTAGTTCAACTAAGGCCTCAGCCTGGGCTAAGCTAAATGGCTTATTCTGTTCCCCACACAGAAAGAATGCCTATCCCTATCAGATCCAGGCAGGTCAGATGCTACCCCAGTTCAGAATACTGTCCTACCTCAGAAATACGGGGAAAAACCAGAGTGTGATAGGGCATTTTGACATAGCCTATCTCATATGTCTTTTTTTTCCTTCAATTTTAATGTTATATCAAAATACAATATAAATACAGAAAAGTGCACATATTATACATCGATGCCTTGATGAATTTTCAAATGAACATACCTAAAAAATCATCAATTGGGCAAAAAAGAAAAATAGATAACATTACCAGCACCTAGAAGTTTCCCTCATATCCTTTTAGAATAACTACTGTCTTGACTCCTAAAAGCATAGTCTTTTTAAATTTTATATAAATGGAATAATATAGTATATATATATTGTGTGAATTCTTTGGGTCAATATCCTGTTTGTGAGATTTAATCATATCATTGGGTCTAGTTGTATATTGTTCTTCTTCATGAATGTATAACCATTACATAAATATACCACTACTTATCTATTCATTACTTTTGATGGCTTCTTTTGATAGTTCCAACTTTGGGCTATCAGAAAGTGTACATGAAGACTTTTTTTTTTTTTTTGAGTTGAGGTCTCACCGTGTGGCCCAGGATGGAGTGCAGTGACATGATCATGGCTCACTGCAGCCTTGACCTTCTGGACTGCAATCCTTCTGCCTCAGTCTCCAGAGTAGCTGGGAATACAGGCATGTGCCACCATGCCCAGCTATATTTTTTTTATTTTTCATAGAGACCAAGTCTCACTTTGTTATCTACACTGGTCTCAAACTCCTGGGCTCAAGCAGGCCTCCCACCTTGGCTGGAATTACAGGCATAAGCCACCATGCCTGGCTGCTATGAAGATTTTGTACATGTATTTTGGTGAATATAGCAGATATCTTGATCTTGCCAATGTGACATAAGAAAAAATTTGTGGTACAGGATTTTGACACAACTGTGTCCAATTTGTCATGTTAAAATGTGAAATCTCCATCTTTTATTTGGAGTAGGGACATTGAAAGGGACATTTTTTCTTTCCTTTTTTTTTTGAGTTGGAACCCCACTCTGTCACCCAGGCTGGAGTGCTGTGGCATGCTCATGGCCACCCCAGCGTTGACCTGCTGGAATCCGGCGATCCTTTTGCCTCAGCCTTCCAATCAGACGAACTACAGGCACACACTACCATGCCTGGCTAATTTTTGATTAATTGTAGAGATGAGGTCTCACCAAGTTGCCCTGGCTGGTCTGGAACCCACAGGCTTAGGCAATCCATCCACCTCACTCACCTAGGTCTCCCAAAGTGTTGGGATGACAGGCTGAGCCACTGATCCCAGCCCATTTCTGATTTCTATACATCTCTGACCCTCCTATCATCACCTCTAGTTCAAGAAAAAGTGAACAGCACATCAAAGGAGCTTGGCAGCTCACGTGCAATATTAATAGCCTTTCTAAAAGGAACAACAAAATATGCTCTTAAAGTCACATAAGGATTCTTTAAAGGAGAATTTTTTAGGTAAGAAGGTTTCCCCGTTCAGCACAGGAATCAATAATTATAACAGACTCTGACTATTTGAAGAGTATCAAGTGGTCGCAGTTGTTGAGAGAGGGAATGTATACAGCTCACTATAATTCAAGCCATCAAGTGGAAAAGGCTAGGGAGTGCAAAGGAAAGGAAGATAAATTCTATCAGGAGCAGGCTCAGGTATCTATAAGCCTGGAAGTCTTTGGAGAAAGGAGATGTGTGGACATTTATGGAGGTCTTCCTAGCAATGATTCTTGCATGCTTCCTTCTTGGTCACATCACACATTTCCCATCTGTGTAACTGGAGTGGTGCCCACCCAACCATTGACTTGAGGGCTGGACATTTACTAACATAAGAAAAAATTTCCAACCAGGAAATGTTTTAGCCATAGTGAGGGTTCAGAGATGGTTTGTTTTTTTGTTTGTTTGTTTGTTTGTTTGTTGAGTTGTAGTCTTACTCTGTCACCCAGGCTGGAATGCAGTGGCAAGCTTATGGCCAACCCAGTGTCAACCGGCTGGGCTCCAGTGATCCTTTTGCCTCAGCCTTCCAAGTAGCTGGCACTATAGATGCATGCTATCACGCCTGGCTAATTTTTGATTTATCATAAAGACAAGGTTTTGCCAAGTTGCCTGGGCTGGTCTTGAACCCACAGGCTTAGGCAATCCACTTGCCTCGGCCTCTCAAAGTGCTGGGATTACAGGCTGAGCCACCGAGCCCAGCTAAGGGATGGGTTGTTAGCCACAGACATTAGGTTGAGGACATAGGACACACGACCCAAGAGGGTTTAATGATTGTAAGACTTCGTCTTTTCCCATAAAGGCTGAGACATACACTTTTTACTTGTCTATTTATAGGCTAGTGGAATGAAATAAGAAGCTTGGAGAGAAATGCTGGACAAAGCAGGACAGGTATGAATTATGCAGACCTTGAGAAATGGATTAATTCAAAGGACACAGTAGAGAGACAGGTTGTGATAATATTGTTTTTGTCCTAGATGAAGCCTCACCTGAAGTGAGATAAACTTCTGGATTTTTCTCACACATGCCAATAGATTCTTTTTATTTTTTGCTTTTGCAAAAATCCAATTTAAGTGGGATTTTCTGTTGCTTACAACCAAGCTTTCAAAACTGAAATGAGTGAGAGAGCTGGGCCTGGAAGCTGTAAGAGTCATTCAACAGGTAGAGTTGACATCACATTTTGTTCCAGGAGCAAGCATGGTAGGGAGGAAGGATGCCAAGACAGACTGTGAATGGGCGTTCAGACTGGAAAGGAGCCACAGCATAGTGGGAAGGCAGTATTATACATGGGTTACGATCCATCAGGAGTCAGCGAACTCTTTCTGTCAAAAGCCAGATTGTAAATATTTTCAGTTTTGTGGGCCAGATGATTTCTGTCAAAACTACTCAGCTCTAGCCGGGTTCTGTGGCTCAGCCTGTAATCCCGCGCCTTTGGGAGGCTGAGGTGAGTGGATTGCCTGAGCCCGCGGGTTCGAGACCCGCCTGAGCAGCAAGACCTCATCTCTACAATAAATCAAAAAATCAGCCGGG
>NW_007251379.1:325935-336245 GCF_000164805.1 Carlito syrichta | reverse complement strand
AAAAAAAAAAAAAAAAAACTACTCAGTTCTGCCACTGTAACACGAAATCAGTCATAAACAATATGAAAACAATTAAGTGTGGCTGTGTTCCAACAGAATTGCATCAATGGACACCAAGATTTGAATTTCACAGAATTTTCATCTACCATAAAACACTGTTCTCAATTTGACTTTTTTTTTTTTTTTTTTTGAGTTGGAGTCTCACTCTGTTGCCCAGGCTGGAGTGCAGTGGCACACTCATGGCCACCCCAGCTTCGACCTGCTGGGCTCCAGCAATCCTTCCACCTCAGCCTTCGAAGTAACTGGAACTACATGCATGTGCTACCACACCAGCTTATTTATTTATTTATTTATTGTAGAAAGGACGTCTTGCCAAGTTGCCCAGGCTGGTCTTGAACTCGTGGGCTCAGGCAATCCACTTGCCTCAGCCTCCCAAAGTGCTGGGATTACAGGCCGAGCCACCAAGCCCAGCCTTGACTTTTTCAATAATTTAGACATGTAAAATCAAGTCATTTATTTGCTGACCTCAGAGATAGAGTGAATCCAACATTTCTAGACCCAAATTCTTCCTCCATTTTATATTTTCTATGTAACATTGAAAAAGTTACTTAATCTCACTAAATCTCAGTGACCTCATTGATAGAACAGGAATCATTATATGCCTAACCCATAGTTCTGTTCCAATAATTAAATAATTTGATTCGTGTGGAAACGTTGAGAAAAATGTCTCACACAAAACACTCAGTAAAGAGTAGCATCTTTCTTATGATTAGTCATGAAGGTCCTTTGATACCAGGCTATGTGTCTTAATAAGAAAAAGCCATCAATGTTTTCTGAGCAGAAAATTTATTCAGAGTTGTGCCTTGGGAAGTTTACAAAACTTTTTGTTGGAAGGGCACATCAGAAAAGGGATACCTCGTTAAACTGACCCAATGTGCACCATCCATCTAGCTTAGGAAACTCAGATATTTATTATTATCTTGCTTTTCATCTTAGTGTAGCAATTAGTGTTTAGGAGGAGAAGGAGGAGGAAGAGGGTGTTTTCTGGTGAAGTGGGGAGGGCAGTGGCATGCTCTCAGTTTTGTGTAATCTGTTTCTTTAGAAACAAATTCTTACACAGAGACTCAGCTGAGATGATAAAATGTTAAAAATCCACGGTCGCTTCTGGTTTGAACTGCCTTTGTCGGTTTTGATAATTTATTCATTGACTAATTAGTTCAGCCAAGTCTTATAGACGATGTCGTTTTCTCTGAGCCCAGATGGTACCCCATCACACAGATGATGGGGAATAAGACCCCATACTATTTGTCAGACACCCCACGGGGTAACTGATAACCAAAAAATGGTTCAGTAAAGATTTGCATTTAAGGTCTTTTAAGGTCCTCGGAGTCTCTCCTCCACTCCCTTCTCCAATACTCACTAAAGATCCTAACGCCATTTAAGATCATTAGCAAATCCCAGGCTTCATAAATATCACAGGGGAGTTAATGAGACGACTTACAGAAGGCTTGCCGCTCACTGTATAAGAGAGCACCAAGCTGGTTTGGTTTCTCTGGTCTATGCTACAGGGAAATCAATTAGGGTTTGATTTTGCTTGAATAATACAAACGAAAAACAGTATAATTTGGTTGAATAAATCTGTTAAATTGAGAAATTTGAATCCGTTTTAATAGCAGTAAACACAGACAATAGGAGATATAGATTTTTCTCATTTCTGCCTCTGACTTGACCAAGCCAGTACACCCGATAAGCAAAACCTATTTGCTGAGTACCTACTGTGTGTCAGGCACTATACCGAGAACTTTGTTTTTTGTTCGTTTGCTTTGTTTATTGTTTTTTTGTTTTTTGGGGGTTTTTTTGAGTTGGAGTCTCACTCCATCACCCAGACTGGAGTACAGTGGCACAGTTACGACCACCACAGCTTCGACCTACTGGGCTTAGGCAATCCTTCGGCCTCAGCCTTCCAAATAGCTGGAACTATAGATGCATGCCACCACGCCTGACTAGTTTTTGTGATTTATTGTAGAGATGAGGTCTCACCAAGTTTTCCAGGCTGGTCCTGAGCCCCTAAGCTCAGGCAACCCTCTTACCTCGGCCTCCCAAAGTGCTGGGATTACAGGCTAAGCCACTGTGCCTGACCTATACTGAGAACTTCAAACATATTATCTTATGAAATCTTTGTAATTACCCCATGAAACAAGTCATTTTTTTTCTTTTTAGAATTATAGATGAGAAAATTGAGGCTTAGAAAGATCATGCGTCTCGTCCAAGTTCATAGAGCCTGTAAGCTTGTAAACTCTCAGTCCTCAATTTCTTCCTCTCCAGTCTCTTCTCTGCTCACTCACTGAAGGAGAGTGACGAAAGGAGCTTTTTCTGCTCTGCACACCAACATGTGAGGGAGAGTGGGCAGAGTTGAACATGGGCCCCATTTTCATCTCTTGTTCATTAACTTATTTTGATTGCAATAATTTTCAAAAGTACCTTTTTAGAATGCTTTACCCCTGTGAGAAGTACCTTTTTTTTTTGAGTCAGGGTCTCACTCTGTTGCCCAGGCTAGAGCAGTGGCATGATCACAACGATCATGGCTCATAGCAGCCTCAGCTTCTTGGGCTCAGGTGATCCTTCCACCTCAGCATGATGAGTGGCTGGGACTACAGGCACATACCACCACACCCAGCTAATTTTTTTCATTTTTTATAAAGACAAAATTTCACTATGTTGCCCAGGCTGCTCTCCAACTTCTGGGTTCAAACAATCTGCCCACCTCAGCCTCCCAAAGTGCTGGGGTTACAGGCAAGAGCTACTGTGCCCAGTAAAATGAATACTTTTATACCCATTTTACAGATGAAGGAACTGGGCTTGGGAGAAGTCAAGTAACTTACTCACGATTCAAAACTAGCAGATAAATGAGCCTTATTCTTATCCAGGTCTGGGCCAAAAGATCATACTATTTCCAAGACTCTGAGACTTTGAGGAAAGTTATAAGGTTTCCTCTGTAATACCATTCTTCTTCAAGAAAGGTCCATCTTTTCCTGGGATAACTGTATAAAAACTAACACAAATTTAAGCAATTTCCAAGATCTTTAAAAATTACATATATATAATTTTGGTATTTATTCTCATACTAAGCTAATAATGTGGTCCTCTATTTTTTCACCTGCTAAGTGGAACTAATAATACCATTATCACTAGATTGTTGTAAGAATTAAATAAGAAAACATGAGTAAAGCATCAACAATACAGTTGCTATTAAAAGGAAGACCTTTGCCCATCTGTCTTATCTTCCCATGTATGTCCATCCATCCTTCCGTATATCTCCCTCTCCATCTCTCTAGCTATGTCACATATGTTTACTGACAGAATGGAAAGAGTCACTCTAGAAACCTGGGTTCCTGGACTGAATCTATTACAAGTTCTACAGCTCTTGTCATCTTCTCTGCCAGGTTCTATGACCTTCATCCATAAAATGAGGGTCTTGCTGAATCATCCTAACATGTCAAATAATCTCAGAGTCCACACCTCATTGTTGTTCTAATGTGCCATCACCCTATGTGACAGCTACGTTCAGTTTCCCAGAGCAACAGGCCATAGGAGGAAGCTTATGTGCAGTTCTGTGTCAATGACCCAGCTTGTTTGGACAGCCACACATTATGGAGATATGTTACAACTAGTCTGTTTAGTGCCTGATGAATTTCACAAGATGATTTTATTGTGGTTAAATAAATGGTAACTTTCAAACAACTGGGACTACGTCATTTTGGCATGAAATTTGC
Source organism: Carlito syrichta (assembly GCF_000164805.1). Taxonomy (NCBI): domain Eukaryota; kingdom Metazoa; phylum Chordata; class Mammalia; order Primates; family Tarsiidae; genus Carlito; species Carlito syrichta. The sequence goes on along the minus strand of NW_007251379.1, from coordinate 332,472 downwards.
TTTGATCCAACTAGAAGTACCGATCTCTGAGTATTTAAAAACCTCTAGAAAGATTCACAAGAAAGATATGGGAGGGTACACCCCTATCTCTATTAATGTTCTATTTTTAAGGATTAAAATACCATTTGGAGAAGGGTCTTCATATTTTTAAATAATATAATGACTCAGCAAAAGTTTAATTAAACTCTCGGTGAGAAAAATATAGTAGAAAATAGCAAAGACTTAGAAGTTGGCTGACCAGGCACAGTGGCTCAATCCTGTAATCCCAGCACTTTGGGAGGCCAACGTGAGGGGATTGCCTGAGTCTACGGGTTCGAGAACAGCCCAGACCACTTGGCGAGACCTCATCTCTATAATAAATCAAAAAGTTAGCTAGGCATGGTAGTGTGCACCTGTAATTCTGGCTACTTGGAAGGCTGAGGTGAAAGAATCGCCTGAGCCCGGCAGGTCAACACTGGGGTGGCCATGAGCGTGCCACTGCTCTCTCAAAAAAACAAAAGAAAGAAAGAAAGAGAGAGAGAGAGAGAGAGAGAGAGAGAGAGAGAAAGAAAGAAAGAAAGAAAGAGAGGCTAGATCTGGTTTTAGAGTCAGTTTCTAATGAATGGAATGACCTTGGGCCATAACCTAACTTCTTTGCAGCTTGATATCTTCAACTATACCATGAGAAAAATGCTAACTGGCAAGGTGGTTATGAGAATTAAATGAAATAAAATCTGCAAGGCATCTAACACAGGGCCTGGGACTCAAAGGGCCTGAAAATCGGTGTTCTATAAGCCTGCTGCTTGTAATCCAGCCACTTCCTATCCTTCCTGTCCTGGCAAACACCACCAGCCACCCAGGTGCCCATTGGAAATGTAAGTCACTCTTGACATCCTCAGCTTCCTATCCACTGTATCATGATGCTCTGCCCATCTCACTTGAGAAATCTCTGGAATCCCTCTGCCTCTCTTCATCTTTACTGTCTCCAGCTCCCTCCATGCTCCCTCCCTGGTCTGTCTGAACTAGACTGTCCCATTTGAACTGGCCCCATCACATTTGCCATGTACCTTCCTCCAGGTGACTCTCCACAAAGCATCCAAAGTGATCTTTATTTTATTTTTTCAGTTGGTGTTTCCCTCCATTGCCCAGGCTGGAGTGCAATAGCACCATCACAACTCATCACAGTCTCGACCTTCTGGGTTCAGGTGATTCTTCCATCTCAGCTGCCAGAGTAGGTGGAACTACAGGCATGCACCTCCATGCCTGGTTAATTTATTTTTATTTTTATTTGTAGAAACAAAGTCTCGCTATGTTGATCTCCAACTCCTGGGCTCAAGCAAGTCTCCCGCCTCCACCTCCCAAAGTTCTAGGATTACACGCATGTGAGCTACTGCTATTTTTTAAAAAGCAAATCTCAGCATGTTGCTTGCTACCTGCCTTTATGACTTTCAGGGCTCCGTAATCCTCCTAGGATGAGACAAAATTCCTTACTGTGGCCTTCAATGCCCTGCCTGAGCTGACACCTGGCCACTTGTCCAGCATCCACCTCATCTTCTGAGCTTCAGTAACACTGGTCTTTGCTGTACTCCCCGAGGGTCCCTGGCACTACCCTCCAGTCCCACAATCTGCACCTGTGTTTGGACACTCTACTTGTCAGGTCTACAGAAGACTGAAATCTTGACACCTCAGGCAAGGTCAGCCCTCTGCACATGGTGTCACAGCTCCTGGGCTTTTCCTTTCTAGAACATAGGCTCTAGGAAGGGAAACATTCTAACTACACTCTACTTAAACTAGATTCTAGTTAACTGGATGCTAGTTAAATGTTGGTGTGGCTTGTTACTTGATGATTGTCTTTCCTATTCCACTGTAAATTCTATGGGTGGGAGGAATCATTTCTATCGTTTTTAATAAATCAAACTTCTCTCCTCCCCCTTCTCTTCCTCCTTCCCTCCTATAGTCACCAAGTGCCTACTGCATGCCAGTTACTCCATTTGGTAGTATTAGCATAATTTTCAAACTCTGCATGGATGTTTCCAATAACATAGACCTTGTGAGTTCTTAAATTTTTCATTTGGTGATAGTTCTAATTGATATTAATTCATCTTCAAAGCAAGCTGAAAATTATCTCTAAGTAACTTCTACCGATTTGTTAACGTATCTTATTTCTTGTACCCCAAATCAGAAAAAATAAAACTACTGGTATCTATTAAAAACTCTTGGTACACGTTCGTTCACTTGGGCCAACGTCTTTGTGGTGAGGTTTACATACTTTGCATGGTTCCTATGTCTTCAATGGCATGTCCATGGTAAGACAAAAGATAATATATTTAAACATTTATCTTGCTTCAAAATGTTATGTCAGTTTACAAAGGCAAAAAAAAAGCATCAAATATAACTGGAAGTTGGAGACAAATTTAGCACAATCATAGGTTTATTATACTCTTACAATTTTTTGTCAAATTCTGTCTTTGCCACTAGATGATGGGCTTGTTGAGGGTAAGATTCATATTTTCATGGCATATATCATTATTTCAGCACTTAACACAGTAGATTTTCAATACTCTTTTCTTGACAAATATAACAATTATGACTATAATTATAGCTGTGAGTCTAAGCTGAATTTTCTTTTTTGAGTCAAGATCTCACTTTGTTGTCCAGGCTGGAGTGCAGTAGCATGGTCATGGCTCACTGCAGCTTTGACCTGGGCTCAGGTGATCCTTCTGTCTTAGCCTCTCAAGTAGCTGGATCACAGGCTTGTGTCACCATGCCTGGCTAATTTTTAAATTTTTTTTTTTGTAGAGAGGAGATCTCACCATGCTGCCAAGACTGGTCTCAAACTCCTGGGCTCAAGCAATCCTCTCATCTCAACCTCCCAAAATTCTGGGGTTACAGGTGTGAGCCACTGTGCACAGTCTCCAAGTTGAATAATTAAAACTTTGTGTTCTTTTCTGGACTCTATACTTTCGATACCATTTTATCAAATAAAGTACTCTACAGCTTAAGATAAAAAAATGATTATCATAAATTAAGTTTTTAAAAGTTATAGAACAGCAAGATTCTATTTGAGTAAGAAAAAGTGCCTATGTGTATACAGATAAGTGCACAGTGTACACCTAGTCGCTGTCTGGCAGGACATCTGCACACCCTTAACAGTGGTCCTTCTTAGGAATGTGATCTGCTTAAGTGGTGCACATAGACACATATACTTTTTTCCACCATACAAAGACTATATAGTTGTTGTTTTGTTTGGGTTTGGTTTTATCTTAATTTACAGTAAGTATATATTACTTTTGTGATTAAAGAAACAACTCACAGACCTAGCGCGCAATTAGAGAACAGCAATTAGGCTGATAAAGAGTCTGGATCTCATGAGAAATGAATAACCACTGAAAGAATTGGAGACATCCAGCCTGGAGAAGGCCAAAGCATAATTGTCTTCAAATATTGACAGGGCTGTGGCCACACAGGATGGAGTAGGCTGCCCTCTGCAGGGCAGAATGAAGAGCACTAAAACAGACAAGGTTCAAAGATGCAAATTTCAGCTCAAGGAAAAGCTCTTTCCCACCTTTGAGCTATTCAACAGTAAAACGGGTTGCTTTGAAGTTGCCAGTTTTGCACCACTAGAAGTAGAGGTTTCTGCAATAGAGAGTCTCTGAGTAACTTTCAGGAGTCAGTAAACCTCTAAGTTCAAAATTGTATAGGCGTGTCCATTTTTCACAGGAGTGGCTCCACAACTTACTTCAACTTCCTATAGAGTTGAGCAACACCCAAATAAAGGAGAACTAATAGGAATTGGAAGACTAACTATCATTACTGACATCAAGGGGATTATTACACTCTTGAAATTTTAATCCTTTCATCTATATCAAAAAATTAGAATTAAAAAGTAGTTCTGGAGTTTCTTTGTTCCCCTTCTATAAAAAGCATTTAATTTTTAAAATTAGTTTCTACAGTTCATTGAGAGCAGGAACCCTGGCTTATATATGGCTGCATTTCCTCTAGGTCAAGCACAGCATCTTGTGCAAAGTGGGTGATTAATAAATGTTGAGTAAACACATGAAAGAAATAGATACAAGGGTAGATTGTTCCTTTTTCGCTGCTTGATGTAGTAATTAAATTTCATGAGTAAAGCAGAATTCCACATTGGACTAGGTGATGACATGACCATGATGATGGTGATGATGATGATGATAGTAATTCAAATGTTTTTTGGGCACTCACTACATGTTAAGCACTATGTTAGGCATTTCATGTGCAATAGCATGTGTAATTCTCACAACAACAACTAATTTAGGAACATTAGACTTCGATTAAATATCTTATCACAGTTATACAGCATCACTTAACCTTAAGGTTGTACAGATCAACTTAAACTCTATGGAAAATTCTACTTAGGGAATAAGATTGCCTAAACTTTGTTCTCAATTCTGTCACACCTGCATGAAGAGTTGAGGCAAGACACTTCTCTGTTCTTTACTTTTCAAATCTGTTATGTGGGAAACATTATATTAAGAAGCAGCATAGAATGATTATGAAGAGCATAGACTTTTCTTATTCATTATGAGCACATTTCTACACGCTCAAACAGAACTATTATGCCTGTTTTCAAATCCTTATCTGTTAATTCTAACATTTGTGCCATCTTGATGTTATCTCTGTTGATTGCTATAAGTATCTTCACATTTTCCTATTTGTTCATTCATATGTCTGTGTCTAGCTGTTTTTGTAAATATACTGGATATTGTGCATAATGATTTGTATCTGGATTCTGCTATGTTCCTTTGAAGAGTTGTTTCTCTTGTTGTTTATTTTGGCAGATATTTAAATTAACTTTATTGAAACTCCAAATTCTGCCTCCACTCTAGCACGCAGCTCCGGAATCTCTGTTCAATTGTATTCGCCTTCACAATTACATAATCTAGGGGTCAGCCAGATATGTGGAAAGAGTTTATATGAAGAATTGGGGGCTTCCCTTAGTGGTGTTGTCCTTTCTAGAATTCCTTGTCCCTCACTTTTCAACTTCTCATGTTACCACAAATTCTGTTTTCCAATTCCTTTTGCCAGTAAGACTGTGGATTTTACCCCACATTGCTGCAAAATAAATAAATGCCATAAAAGCAGGAAACTCATCCATTGCTATTTTATTATTTCTTGTATTGGTTCTCCCCCAATTTCTGTCTGCTTCTGTCCAGTCTCCACTGTCTTCACATTGTGTGTGTATGTTATACACATATACAATGAAATACAATATATGTATATTATATGTATAAAATATTATGCAGAATTTATAATTATCTGTGGGAGGGTTACTCTAATAGAATCTACTTTAACAAGAGCATAGATTTTTAGGTCAGAGAACTTTGAGTCTATGCTGACTCTCCTTGAGACCTGGACATTTTTGCCATTGTGCTAATAATGGATTACAACTGAACTTCTCAGGTCTTGGAGGTCTTTTACTTCTGCTACATTTTACCTTGATGTACAATACCTATATTTTCATTTCCTAAGTGTGTTGTAACATCAAGGAAATTGAGAAATGTTTTAAATGAAGCTACATCACCTCTTGTACTGCGGCTTGACTTTTCCCATGTCAAATTGGGTCATTATAGGAATTAAATAAGAAAATGTAGGTAATGATAGGTAATATGTTAGACTTTGAACACAGAGGCATTCAGAAAAACCTCAGCATTATATCAATGTCACTGACTTTTAAATTACCAACAATTATGAATGGCAATGTAACTATAATTACTGTTGATTTGATTAATATCAATGATTATTAATGCAATATAATTATAACTGTGACAGAAGTTTTCCCCAAATTACATGTAACTATTTATAGTTTCCATTCCCTTCACCTTGTAAGGAAGATGTGCCTGCTTGGTGGGTTCCTGTACCTGGTTCCTTGCTATGGGTTGAATGTGGCCCCAAGAGTCATTGTGCTAGGAAAATTAATCCCCAGTGTAAGTGTTTGGAAGTAAGATCTAACATGAAGTGATTAGATTACGAAGGTTCCACCCTCATAAACTGATTAATGTCATTATCAAAGGAGTGAGTTAGTTATCCTGAGAGTGGGTTTGTTATAAAAGTGAGTTTGGGACCAAGCTCGGTGGCTCAGCCTGTAATTCCAGCACTTTGGGAGGCCAAGGCAAGTGGACTGCCTGAGCCCGAGGGTTCGAGATCATCCCAGGCAACTTGGCGAGACCTTGTCTCTACAATAAAATTTTAAAAAATTAGCGGGGTGTGGTAGTGTGCACCTATCATTCCAGCTACTTGGAAGGCTAAGGCAGAAGGATCGCCTGAGTCCAGCAGGTCAATGCTAGGGTGGCCGTGAGCGTGCCACTGCACTCCAGCCTGGGTGACAGAGTGAGACTTTGACTCAAAAAAAAGAAAAGAACAAAGAGTGAGTTCAGCCCTCTTGAGCTCTCTTGCCCTTTCTGCCTTTCGCCTTGGGATGACGCAGCACAAAAGCCCTCAGTCTTGGACTTTCCAGCTTCCAGAGCTGTGAGATAAATACATTTCTTTTCTTCATAAATTACCTACTAGGCCGGGCTCGGT
>NW_007251379.1:288635-325789 GCF_000164805.1 Carlito syrichta | reverse complement strand
CTGCACTCCAGTCTGGGTGACAGAGTGAGACTCCAACTCAAAAAAACAAAACAAAACAAAACAAAAACAAATTACCTACTCTCTGGTATTCTGTTAAAACAATACAAACCAGACAAAGACACTCCTCATGAACTGATCAGGATAATACCAACAATGATGAAACACTAGTTAATATTTTTTTAGTGTTTACTATGTCAAGTACTGTTTTAAGTACTTTATGTGTATTAACTTATTAAACCTTCAACTCAACCCAAATGATACAGATATTATTATGTCTTTACCAAAGAGGAAATTGAGACTCAGAATAGTCAAACAGCTTGCCTAGGTTCATACAGCTAGGATGTTGTGTTAGAACAAGTTCAAGTTCCGGGAATCTGTTACTAAGGTCTACTTTCTCAGCAACAATAATTTATAAGGTAAGGAAACATAACTGTGAAAGCAAAAATCTTAAATGGATTTACACTAAAAGAAGCAGGAAGATACTACCTGGAGAATAACCTGGGTCTATGAATAAAGAGGACACAGAAAGAAAAAGAAAAGCTCAGAAAAAGACAAGCTTTGGGAGAAAGACCTTGGGGAACCTAGAGCCCTTAAGAAAATGAGACATTTGGAGATAAGCAGACTAGGGAAGATGGATGGAAGACTTTCTTTAGAGTTATTGGTATGCAGCATGCACTTGGTCTCTCTTTACCAGATTTCAAGGCTTGCGATAAACATTTAAATTGATTTTTAATTATTTTTGGTTTGGGGGCAAGAGATTTTTAAAATTAATTATTTTTAACTGACAAATAAAAATTACATATGTTTATTGTGTACAACAAGATGTTTTGAAATATACATACATAGGAGAATGGTTCCGTGGAGCTAACGAACATATTCACTACCTCATATAGTAATCATTTGTGGTGTGTGTGTGTGTATATGTGGTAAGAACACTTAAAATTCACTCTCTAAGCAAGTTCCAATAATGCAGTACATTATTATTAACTATAGGTGCCATGCTATATGATAGATAGAGCTCTTGAAATGAAGAATTCCTAATCTAACTGGAATTTTGTATTCTTTGACCAACATTTCTCCAAGTCCCCCTCAGTCCCTACTCCCAGCCCCTGGTAACTTCCATTGTACTCTCTACTGTTATCTGTGCTAGGTGTGACATCATATTGACAATGGTTGGCTATCAGACAGTGCAGCTTAACTGGGTAAAGATGGTGACACTGATTATAAGGATGACAATGAGTGTCGTGAGGTATGGTGATAAAGGGGAGAAAATATAGGATCCAATGTTTAAATCCTAACTTTAACTTTCATCAACTAGTTATTTCCTTGGACAAATTTTTCAAACTCTCAATGTAGCAGCTGTCTTATCTGTGAAATGGGGATAATGTTGTCAACTTCACAGGTATATTGGCAGGATTAAACATAATAGTGCATGAATATGTAAAGTGCCAAATACAGCTTCTGGTGTTGCAGAAGATCAAAAACTGTTAGCTCAGTTTCCTTACCCTTTCTCTTCTTTCTCAGGCTTTCAAATCAAAACACTCACTGTGGGGAACAGCTATTGCCTTATGGGAAAAACCATGCCATAGTATCAGCACTTTGGCAAGTGGCCCGATTAAGTGAATGCCTATGAAATTCATCCATATTTCAACAGACCATACATGATACTCAAGCCAATAGAAGAGAAGAAAAAGACAGAGTGATTGATGAAGCCCCAGTAACAGCTAGCCTAATGCCTCATAAACAGCCACATGCTTGTTTACTCATCTATAATTTGTTTATTTTTCCTTTTGAGTCCCAAGCTCAGAAGGGGCTGTCAGATGAGAAATTCAATCTGAGCAATTCCCTTAGCACGCTTATCCTGGGGCAGACCCTGGTTTATTTCAGGCTGACAGCTGGCACCTGTGGCCTGCAGTGAAATACTCTCTGACACTGATGGAAAGAGGCAGGTGGCAGGGCTGCCACCAAATGCCACATTTGATTGATAAAGTGATCTAAGTATCATAGGCACTGAGGGTGTCATTAGTAATCACTGTTTTCCCTGTAGAAAGCACTCCCACGAGCCAACAAGGTAACAGAGAACATAGCCTTTGAATGTCTGTATGTGCAGACATGTGCATGTTTGTGTGTGACAAGGGCTAATTCTCATCACTGTGGTGCAAAGGAAGAGCACTGAACCTGGAGTTCAGGATTCAAACCTGGGTTCAAGTTCTGACCAGCCCATTGACAAGCTATGGGCCAAGGGTAAGTCATCAGATTTGAGAACCTCAGCTTGCAGACTTCTCATCCCTGGTCTACATCCTCCGCAGCGAAATGTCATTTCCCCAGGGAATCTTTCTCAATCACCCCCACCTCCCAGGCAAGTTTCAATGTCCCTGCAACACAGTCCAACACCTTTCATGGTTTTCATACCACATTCGTGGTTAGATGAGTGTTTGTTACTTACCGACTTAATGTCCATCTTCCCCACTAAGTGATAAGCTCCGTGAAAGCAGACACTGCAACTTTCTTGTCCAAGTTGACCCCTCAGTGCCCTGCACATCCATGTTCCCCAAGTCTGCTCATCCAGCACAGCAGCTACCCCAAGAGTATCATCTCAAATGCTCTGGACTCACCAGAGACCTTTCGCCAAAATGCTCATCCCTTCCTGGCCTTTTGTTTTCCTTCTCCCTCCTCTTCTTTTACAGATCCAGGCATTTCTCCACTAAGTACCCATCTGCTTCTTTTAGTGTCAATCAGTTTAACGTTCTGGCTTCCCCAGTCCTGTTTCTTCATTTTCCAAATGGCAATTCTTGAGGAAGTAGGCCTTGGTAGGAGGTCACCTGGACTCAAGAACTTGGTTCCATCACTTCTTAGATATGTGGCTTTGGACATGAGCTTTGACACACTGGCCTTCTCTCTTATCTTCATACTAAGCTGGTTTGCACTGGTTATTCCCTTGCCTGGATGCTCTTCACCAGGCTCCCCTATTACCTGATTTTTTCCTTCAGGTTCAAATTCAATACAATTCAGATAGGTCTCCCTGACCTCAGCCCTTCACTTTCTATCCCGTTCTTTTATGCTACTTGCATATAATTTAATGCTGGCTGATAATCTCATCCCACAATAAAGTCCCATGAGGGGAGTGACTTCTATCTTGTCAATCACACTAGTCCAGTTCAGGGGATAGTGCCCAGAAAGGACTAAACTTTCATCAAATACGTTTTGAATAAATGAATTAAATAGCACACTAATTAATGAATAGATGAATGAATGAAATAATGAACAAAAGTCAATAGGATATGGAAGTAAAGACACGTGAAAATGTCTTGTATCAGCCAGGATCCTTAGTTACAAGCAACAGAAACCAATTTGGGCAGATCCAAGTAGAAAAAGAATTTGTTCAAAGGGCAGTAATGGATTCAGAGAATGACCAGTAGGATTCAAGACCTGCTAGGGAGTTAGGGTCAAATCTAGTCACAGAATGATGTGTTGAGGATATCACTGGGGCCACCATCCGCAAGCACTGGACAGGGAAGCTTGCATGGATGAGTTAACTGACTGTGAACACTGGGTACTGATGGTAGTACTCTAAGTACTCTATCTTACTGCACACCCTGCTCACAACAGTTCCTTCAGGTCGGCGCTTCCCCACATCCTTGGCCCACAGTCCATGTCCTGGACAGGTACAACCAACCAGCAGACTATAGGCCAAACACCCACCCTGTTCTAAGACTTTTGGGAAAGCAAGTACTCAACATTTTCAGCTCCTGTAATGAGAGAAAGGCTGTGATACCCTGAATCATTGAATGAGTTTTCCAAACACAGAAATAAGTTCAAATGCTGAGCAGTCAAAAATAACAGCAAACTGCTAGTACAATACTCAATAAATATTAATCACAAAACAATTCAATTACCAAAAGCTTCTTCCATATAAACAACTGGATAGTAAAGTTATCAAAAGGGAAGACACAAATAAAAACTGCTCAATTTTTGAAAGCTGCACCAAGTTGAAAACATACATTTTACAACTTTTCCCTGAGTTATTCAGTTTGTCAGGTAGTTGGATATTAAATGTACTTGAGTACTGATTTGAGGGAACTCTTGTCCTGCATAGTTCAGCACTACATGCAAAATATATAAACAAACAAATAAATAAATAAATAATCATTAAAGAAGTTTCTTGCCGACACAGCTCTGGGGATGTGAGCTAGATGCCAACTAAGCCAGGCCATTTTCATGGCTTGCTGCTCACCAAGGAAAATAAATCCTCAACTGCTTTCCAAAAATGCAAATGTCAAATTCTCTTTACCGAGACAGCTGCTAACTTAATGGAGCTCTGCACCTGGCAACATTCTCTACCATGAGTCGGTGGTTTGGCTTGGGGACTCACTCAGTCCCATCTGATACTGTCTTGATAAGGCTGTCAACCAAGGTGTCCACCCACTTCTAACAAAGCTTGATTAAGCAGTTATTCTCTCTGGAGTTTGAATTTTGATGGGTACCATAGAAGGATAGTGAACAATGGGAAATGATTCTCTCCAATGGCAATGTCCTAATGTTCCTGGTACTTCAACCATGATTTCATTACAATTCCCACTCCTATTGAACTCGATTCTTAGCTTTTCTTTAATTATGTGGATATTTCACATAGCCAGGATCAGATTCTGTTGCTTATAGTCAATGAGCTTTAACAGTTCTCTCTGGAGATAACCTAAGGATGACTGATATAATAATATTAATGACTAAAGTTTCGTTAAACACTTATTACATCACAAATCTTGGATAAATGCATTACTGGTATCATGTCAATTTAATCTTCATAGACCTTAAAGGTAGTCTCACTCTTTCGTCCAGGTTGGAGTGCAGTGGCATACTCATGGCCACTGCAGCTTTGACCTGCTGGGCTCAGGTGATCCTTTCACCTCAGCCCTCCAAGTAGCTGGAACTATAGACACGTGTGTGACACTATGCCCAGCTAATTTTTTTATTTATTATAGAGATGAGGTCTCACCAAGTTCCCCAGGTTTGTACACATTTTATACCCACTTTACAGCTGAGAAAGTTAAAGCTTAGAATGGTCAAATTGCTTACCCAAAGATGCACACATAAAAGTGCCAAAGATGTCAGTCCCATCTTAATCCAAAACACATGCATTTGACCACTATGCAACAGATAGAAAGAATGAGATTCATTCATTCAACCACTAATTAATGACAACATTTATATCGTGCCAGTCTCTCTTCTAAACACTAAAAAAATGATGGAGAAAGACACACAAGATTCTCTATGCTTGCAGAGTTACATTCCAATGGTGGAGACAAACCACAAACAAATAAAAAAAGTTTAAAAATATAATTAAGCATCACTGTTTCTGATAATAAGTACAGAGCAAGAAACTGAAGAAGGATAAGGGAACAGAGTGGGATATGTCTGGTATTACTATCTGATAAAACAGACAGAAGCCACGCAAACATCTGAGACAGTGCATGTGAGACAGACAAAAATGTAAGTGTCACCATCCCTGGGGCAGGAATGCCCTAGATATGTTTGAAAATCAAGAAGATCTCTCTGACTAGAGTGAATTAAGAGAGGAAAAGAGGGGTGGAAACCAAAGACAGACTAATAGGCAGAGGCCAGATGATATGGGAACTTTGAGGTTTGCAGTCTAGTTGTAACCCTATTTCTAACAGTGGTTTGTCCTAAGGGAACTCACTAACCTTCTCTGTATTGTTTCCTTATTTGTAAAATGAGAATGTCCGCGAAGGACGGCCAGGGGTCCTGAAAGGTCTTTCCTAGCCCTGACATTCTGTAATGAGATAAAGAATATGATGGATGACAGGGGAAAAATAAAACCTGAATAATAATCCAGTCTCTCCCCGTGGTCACCTTGAACATCTCTATCTTTTTGTGTTAGTCAATGTGAAGGTTTATAAATATAAGTACTCCTTCTCACTATTATAGACCCATCTGATAACTGTGTTTGTTTCATGAGTCATTCAATACAAGGAGATAAACCAAATGTCCCCTGACACTTTTTTTTTAAGTTGGAGTCTCACTCTGTCACCCCAGCTGGAGTGCAGTGGCATGCATGCTCACAGCCACCCCAGTGTTGACCTGCTGGGCTCCAGAGATCCTTCCACCTTAGTCTTCCAAGTAGCCAGAACTACAGGCACACTACCACAGCTGGCTCATTTTTTATTTATTATAGAAACGAGGTCTCGCCAAGTTGCCTGGGCTGGTCTCAAACCTGCGGGATCAGGCAATCCACATGCCTTGGCCTCCCAAAGTGTTGGGATTACAGACTGAGCCACCAAGCCCGGCAGCTCCTGACATTTAAATCAAGGAAATTAAAAACTTTTTGAAATTCACTGAAATGTCCCACCACACTGGTGAAACATTTTGAACTGATGAAGGTCCGGTGTGAGGTATTTATTGAATATTTACAGAACAATAGCTCCTATAACTAGCTATTTGGAAGGTTGAGTGGAACAAATTGTCTTTGAACTAAAACAAGTCAAACTAATCCATAATTGTGTCACATGTAGAATATAAAGTTAACATAAGTATACTTCTTACGATTAGTTTAGTAATACAGAATTTGTCTAGAATACCTTTGGATGGCAATTATTTGATAAGCAGAGGCCCAAGTAACATCCAGTGTCAGGCAAGCTAACCAGTGTATACAAATTCAATAAAATCTATTCATTTCCCTCAAGAAACACTTCAAGCAGAAAGTCTACAGCTGGGAAATAATTACTCAATTAAATATATGAATAGAAGTATGCAAAACACTACAACAAGACAATATAGTGTTGTAGGAGCATGTGATAGGCTGACAAAACTATTAGATTCTCAAGTCAACCAGCTGAGGAAAGGACTTATGCTATGGTCTGAATATTTGTCTACTCCCCCTAATTCATACGTTGAAACCCTAATTCCCAAGGAGGGTTACTAGGAGGTGGTGCCTTTAGGAGGTGATTAGTTAGGGCATGAGGGTGAAGCCCTCATGAATAGGATTAGTGCCCTTACAAAAGAGGCTAAAGAGAGATCCCTCACACCTTTCACCATATGAGGACACAAAAGGAAGGTATCTATAAACCAGGAAGTGGTCCTCAGAAGACACCAAATCTGCTGGTGCCCTGGATTTTCCAGCCTCTAGAATTGTGAGACATAAATTACTATTGTTTATAAGCTATCGTTTAATGGTACTTTGCTATAATAGCCCAAATAGATTAAGACAATTTGCATAAGGACAGACAGATAGTGAGTGGTCAAAGGCAAATCTGAACTCAGGCTTTCTGATTTTGGAGCTGTACATTATCATGTCAAATGAAATGCTAAGAATGGCTAACATACTTCCAGACTTGATTTAACCTGGAATTTATTCAGTGCCAGAACACTAATAATACTTGCTTATATTAATTAAGAACATGTATTATTAGTGGGTTGCCAGAAACACATGTTCAACACAATTGGATCATCTTGCTTAATTTCTTCTATAGCTTCCAAGCACTTAAAAAACAAAACCCTCGGCCAGGCTTGGTGGCTCAGCCTATAATCCTAGCACTTTGGGAGGCCGAGGCGAGTGGATTGCCTGAGCCTGCAGTTCGAGACCAGCCCGGGCAACTTGGCAAGACCTCTTCTCTACAATAAATCAAAAATTAGCTGGGTGTGGCAGCACACTCCTGTAGTTCCTGCTACTTGGAAGGCTGAGGCGGAAGGATTGTCAGAGCCCAGCAGGTCAGCGCTGGGGAGGCCATGAGTGTGCCACTGCACTCCAGCCTGGGCAATAGAGTGAGATTCCAACTCAAAAAAACCCCAAACAAACAAACAAACAAAAAAAACCACACCTCACAACTTTTAATCCTCAAATAGAAACAACTGCCTAAATGACATCAAATGAAGATAACCGCAAAGGACTTGCCATATTTCCGTGGCATGTGAAACTGAGTCTATTTAGGTTGAAATATATTCTAGATAAGTGTTTATAACGTTAAAATAAAAATGAAAAAAAAATCCATTAAGATGTTGAAGCAATTTTGAACAAAATAGTTTACCCAAATGGTTTCCACTTCTTTCTATTTTCTTATAACCCCATGGATCTCAAAATATAAAGGCCTATAATAGTACATTTTACTCACTAAAAATAACCAAATAAGGCTTTTGCTTTTAAAGAGCTTTAAGCAAGCTAACGTGAATGAAAGGAGCTTTTCTGTTCTTTGGTGTGACTTGTTTCAAATACCATGTGATTATTCAGTTTAGCAACATGTTTCATCAGCACACAGAAAAATCCACATGCAACCATTTGTAAATGTTAAGCTATTCTAACCACTGTGGAAGATAAGAATGCTTTGGCAACAATAAATGAGAAGAAAAGAAGAAAATAAAAAAAGAGCAACTTTGGACTTATAACTTCAAAACAAGATTATGTAAGGCTTAATATAAAACCTGATACACATGCCAGGGATTATGATTACTATGATCATTCTCATTCAAATGTGACCTTCCTCAAATTCATTCCAAGTGATGAAGGCAAGAAAATTTTAACCCCAAAGTGCTCAGTGACTCTCAATGGTTCTAGATATGAACAGAATCTGATGATTGCAAAATATCTGAATCAAAAAGAACTGTTCAGGTCATTGATTCCAATTTCCTAAATAATGATATGTGGGTTAGTGTTAGACGATCATCAACAAATGTAGACCAGAATTTACTCATTATGAAAAATCCATGAGATAGCATATGACCCTTCTCCCAGGTGCCTGGACACTATTATTTGAGCATAAGGCTCATAGACCCAAGGATGGGAGTACTCAAAAGACTATTCATAGCCGGGTGTGGTGACTCATACCCATAATCCCAGTACTTTGGGAAGCTGAGAGGGGAGGACTGCTTGAGCCCAGGAGTTCAAGACCAACCTTGGCAGTATAGTGAGACCCTGTCTGTACAACAACAACAAAAAATTAGACAGGCATGGTGGCATGTGACTTAAGTCCCAGCTACTCAGGAGGCTGAGGCAAAAGGATCGCCTGAGCCCAAGGCGAGGTTGCTGTGAGCCATGATTGTGCCACTGGACTCCAGCCTGGGTGGCAGAGTTAGACCCCAGCCCAAAAATATTAAAATTAAAAAGTTCACATTAGCCATAATATGGCAACAATATCACAGAACCTACTGTGTGCTTTTCTAGCTAATATCCTCTGTTGCCATTTTTCAGACTCAGAAAATGCACCTTGCTTCCATAGTATGCTTAATGGACTAGGCAAACTCCTTTCACTCCAGCTGTTGAAGTTGTTCAATCCATCCATCTCGGACCATCTCCATTTCTTACACATTGTGTAAGCACATCCACTGACCAAGAACAGTCTGTCATCATTTCCTTGTATAAAGGTCTTTCTAGGTATCAGACACTTGCTGCATGGTAAGAGAAATACAATGATGAGTGGGAAAATTATATACTTTCTTACACTCAAGATGTTTCCCAACGTTGGCAAAAGGAATAGAGAGTTGAAAAGGGCATGGGGAAGACATATGTACCACAAACTCTCAAAATAAAATGACAGTATACACTGGTAGTGTAAACACATAACTAATTGGCACAAAAGAGCGATGAGTTCAATTTGTAGGACTCTGGAAATGTTGCATAAAGGAGACATTGGGGATTTAAAGGACCCACAGATTTTTTTTTCTAATGGAGAAAGGACAGAAGAAAATTCTGATGAGGGAGCAAAACAAGTAAGTGCGTAGAGAAAATGGGAAATAAAAGCGGGAATGGCATATGATCAGGCAACATAGTGGGTGCACAAACAATTGTTTGTTGACAGAATAACTATCAGGGCAAAGGCTGTGCAACAGCAAATGGGGGTAAATGAAACCAGAAAAAGAGGTTGAGACCGAGGAAGAAGAGCTTTGCAGTCTGTGCTACAGAGTGAGGATACCATCCTGGAGGCAAAGAGAGTTATCAGAAGGTATTCAAAGGGGAAGAATTCAGATCTGTGCTTTAGAAACATAACAGCGCACAGTGTAGGGATGGATGGAATAGAAGAGATTAGCGAGGGAGGTCAATTCAAGAGCCAAGTTACTCTAAGAACTGAGGCTAAACGTGATGTGTAAATGAAATACAGAATTGAAATTTGGAAGGGAATTATGAGGTTAAACTGCCAAGTTTCTGAGAAGTGATATGGGAGATGGAGAAAAATTAAGTTTCTCTTTGCTAAATCATTGAGCTCATATAAGAGCATCTACTGAGATAAGGAATTCCTGCAGGTCCTTTGATGGTGCCTCTCATTCAAACCGCCAAGCAAGAGTGGACATGCTAGGGACTGGGGATGATACAGTGAGGAGAAAAACAGGGCACTATCCCAGTCACATGGAACATGTCAAACTGCAAATTGGTATTTCCAAGTATGAGAGGACTTATTCACAATGACTAAAAACAGAAATCTTTAAAACTGGTAACAAATTAGAATTAGAAGGTCATTACTCTAGGGATTAGAATTAGCAAGAGATTTTATGGTTCACTTTATACCCTTCTGTATATTTCAAATTATTATGAGCAAATATTATTTCTAACATTAAAAAATAAAGATTAAAAAGTAATTAAAAATACATGCAAAGTTCAACAGACGCCCCCAACCCCATGCAATCTCAAAAGGATTCAGAATATAAAAGGAATTCATATATATTTAAAGACATCCCTGAAGATGTTTGCTTTTGGTTGTTGCGTAAAATATTCTTAATTTAATTTATTTGTCCTTAATACTACTGGAAATTTGAAAGAAAGAAAAAATTCAATATTCAAATATTTTCTTTTCTTGTTATTGAACGTGAGTCTCTAAAGAAATTCATATTCTTTCATATGTGCCGCATATTTTTTCTTTAAAAGAATAAAGACAAACCACATTTCATTTGCTATAAATCAAGATTCAATTGATTGATATGTAATGCCATCCAAACTTGATATCATCCTTTGACAAAGCAACTCAATTTCTGCATGTGTAATTCATTTAAAAAGCCATGACCACAAAAGACCTTTCCCTACAACTTCTTATTGAATAAAGAGAACCACCTAGGATGTCTCGTTTTATCATGGTCTCAGAGTAATCTTGCCTGAGTTGGTATTCGGTAAGATAGTTTATGTCCAACAGGAGAGTAGCATGGTCAGCTGTGAGTGGCATGCCAGCCTTCGAATGTCAGAGGCAACTCTTTCTTTCTCAGTACTTTTGATTTTTTCTAACACTTTTTAAATAGTTTCTAATTGTTCTACTTTGAACCACATTTTTTCTTTTTTTCTAAGCTCATCAATGGCAAGGGCTGTGAAATATTATTTGGAAAGAATAAAAATTATTCACAATTATCTTCTTATGCTTATTTTACAGATAGGAGATTTCATTCTATAATGCTTTAGACCTGACTATTTTCCACAAGCATGCCTTTTATTATTTCTCAACTGCATGCATTTTTTCTAATTACAAAATTAATACAAGTTCAAGGTAGAACAATTAGAAACTATTTAAAAAGTGTTAGGAAAATCAAAGTACTGAGAAAGAAAGAGCTGCCTCTGACATTCGAAGGCTGGTATGCAACTCTCCTGTTGGACATAAACCATCTTACCCAATACCAACTCAGATAAGATTACTTTGGGACCATGATAAAATGAGACCAAGCAAGGTCACCTTATAGTTTTTTTTCTAAGCACAGACAGTAACAAGGTCACTCTGCCTCCTGCAAAATATCAAACACCTCCTCAGCCAGAATTCATGGCTCCCTCTTCTTGACCAATGATAGCTTTATATTTACCCTAGTGTGCCCTCCCTATAAATAAGATTTCTCAAGATGCCTAATCATAGAACTGCTCCAATTTCCAATAGCATACAATCTAGAGTGAACCACTGATTCCTTAAACACTTCTACAGTCAGGTAAGAAAAGCCCAAATCCTCAAATAGGTCCTTTCTAATACTCTCTTGCTGAGATACTCCATGATTCTCCATGATGTGTGTCCTCCCTGGCTGTGATTTGTTCAACTACAGACATTTTCCGGTGGTCTTTGGCTGGAAGGTACTGACAGTGCTTATGGTATTATCACTGACACATTCTAGTGCATTTCCACTTTTTACGTTGTGACATAGACAATAGCTAACAGTAACTAACATTTATTGAATGAGTAACCATTCTCCAGTCACTATTCTAAGTGCTTTACTTATATGAATTAACCTAATCCTCAGCAAATCTTAAGAAATTAATACTTCTATATTTCTCTTTTAGAAATTAGAGACAGAAATATAAAGATAAAGCAATTATATGTTTTAAATCAAGGATCCCCACCCATGGCAATATTGATATTTTGGACTAGATAATTCTTTGTTGTGAAGACCTACCTTGTGCACTGTAGGAAACTCAGCAACAACTGTGACCTCTACCCATGAGATGACAAAAGCATATACCCTTTCCTTGGCTGGAACAACCAAAAGTTTCTCCAGACATCGCCAAGGTACCCACAGTTAGGAAGTACTGCTTTAAATGATTGGGATCATACTGTATATAACTGCATTCCTAGTGTTTAAATTTGAGATTTTATCATAAATGTTTTCCATCATTTAGTGCAGTGGCAAGACCACGGCTCACCATAGCCTCAACCTCCTGGGCTTAGGCGATCCTTTGGTTTCAGCCTCCTAAGTAGTTGGGATTACAGGCCTGTACCACCGCCACATCCATTTAATTTTTAAAATTTTTTTTATAGAGACAAGGTCTCGCTATGTTGCCTAGGCTAGTCTTGAACTCCTGGGCTCAAGTGATCCTCTCACCTCGGCCTCCCAGTGCTGAGATTACTGACATAAGCCACTGCACCCTGCCTACTATACAATTTTTGCAGGCATAAATTTTAGTGGGCATAGAAATGTATATACCCCAATTTATTTAAACACTTCCCATCATGAAATATTTCATTTGTTTTCAATTTTTCACTGTTGAAAATAATTCCACAAGGAACATCTTGGCAGACAAATTATTTTCAACTTATCTGATTTTACTTCGTAGACTCGATTATTAAAAAAAAGAAATTACTGGACCACAGGGTATCTATTTTATTTTTTAGAAAAAAAGACATCCTTTTACTTTATTCATCAATTTGTTCCACTAATATGATTAAACAAGATATACGTCTCTCTTCTCACTCTTTGACCAAGCTGATTAAGTTTCATTACTATTTTTTTTGCTAAAGTATTTGTTAGCTAAATCTTTGCTATATTGGGGAGCACTGTATTTGAAACCAAAGTCCTAACATTCACACTTGAACAACCACAGATGGCAAAAATACAGGGGCAACAGAATGAAGTGGCTGGAAGTTGAAGCCTAAGAAAGTGTAAACAAAATCTTGTGAAGAATCTTTCATGCTAGACACACTATGTTGACTAGTGTCCCCAAAATTTCCATCCACCCAGAACCTCCGAATGTGAACTTATTTGGAAATGTGGTCTTTATGGATGTCATTCATTATAATGAGGTCATACTGAATTAGGGTAGACCACAGTTCAATGACTGGTGTCGTTACAAGGGAAATTGGGACCCAGACAAATGCCACATGAAGACACAGATACACACAGAGGGAAGAAGTCCATGAGAAACAGAGGCAGAGATGGGAGTGATGCTGCCACAGCCAAGGAATGTCAAGGATTGAAAACCACCACAGAAGCAAGGAAGAGGCAAGAAAGGATCCCTTCCCAGAGCCTTCAGAGAGATCATGGTCGGGGTTGGCAACTTGATATTAAATTTCTAGCCTCCAGAACTGTGAGATAGTAACTTTCTGTCGTTTTAAGTCATGCACTTTGTGGTACTTTATTATGGCAGCTTGAGGAAACTAATACACCAGGATGAGATTTTACTCCCTCAATCAAAAGCCACTAAAGGAAATTTGGTAGGAAGCTGTTAGTAGCCTAAGAAAAGGGCCTAAAGGTAGGATATTCTTTATTTTCCAAGAAAGGTTAATATGCATATATTGTTATTATTATTACTGTCAACAACATTTTATAAAGGAAAGAATATTTTACCACTAATGTAGGTAGGAAATAATCTCATATCATCCCATTTTAATTTAAGTCTTATTATATCTTAATTTCCTCATTTTCAGCCATGGAGTGCATAATTCAGCCATGGAGTGCACAATTCCATCTCTGGTTCATTCGACACTTGCTAATTCTAGCTAATTTACAAGCTTAACTGTCCTCAAATCTTTAAAGAGTTGTTGCAATTTATTAGGAAGGGACACATGAAAGAGACCAGCATTTTACAAAACGTCTCCTAAAAATCAAGCATATTCTCTTACTTGCATTTTCTCAATATTTTCATCTTTGCAACTGATTTACATTTATTAAAGAGAAAATCATGAAAATTTAGAACTAAAACAAAATCTAGAGACCCCTCAATTAAACCTCTTTTACCTCAAGAGGTGCTGAGACCTAGAGAGAAGAAGGACTTATCCTTGGGTACTCAATAGCTGCTATTTGACTCTTACTTTTCTTTCAACTATTCTACTTTGCCTTTGTTGGTTTTCTGTCTCTTTCACAGTTTCATGTTTTCTCTCCCCAACTCAATACTGAGCTCTTTAAGGTCTAAGACCATTTCTTGGCTATGCTTCCATGAGCTTCTTTCTAGCTAAGTGCTCAGTACTTGTTTTTCTTTTTTCTTTTCTTTTCTTTTCTTCCTTCCTTCCTTCTTTCTTTTTTAGAAAGAAGGATTTATTGAGAGGACAGAAAACTCCCACAGTGAAAGGGGACCTGAGGGGGTTGCCCCCGTCTGTTAAAAATAAATGTGAAGAGAAGAAACAGGCGTGTAGAGGCTGGTTATCTGTAGTAATGAAAGTTCTTTCTCTGAATAAGATGTCCCTTTGTCCATCTTGACAATAATCTCATTGGCTTAATCAGGTGCCTTCCTTGCCCTCAAGTCCTCCTTTTCCAGCAGCCTCACTCTTGTTTTATCTTCTTTTGTGCATTAATGATTAGTATTTTCTCTCAGGTATGCTATGACTAGAGATGTTTGGGTTGGATAACATTTGTAAAGTTCTAGATCTAAACATTATGTTTTCTTCCTATATCAAGAGGAAAACAACAACAAGGACAAGAGAGATAAAATCGGCTGTGGGATTAAAGTTGAGTTGCTTAATTTTTGTCTTATGAGAGAACACTTTCTTAATCATCGACACCGTATTGCACATCCCCTGCAATATGAAACACTGAAAAACACCCTAGTCAAGAGCTCCAAAGAGCGAATTTAAATTTAAATGAGAACCCTTCATTCTGTAAGATTCTGTTTCCTCATCCACAGTACTGGGGATTATAAAGTAACGCTCGTTACCTAACAGGGTGTTTGTGAGGATCGAACACCACATGTGAAAAAAATAATTGCAGCTATACTAGTTAAAACAGGTAAATAGCTTCCTACTGGAGGGGGAAAAAAGCACAAAATGTTCAAGTAAAAGGCACTTAACAAATACCAAGTGTTCTTGGGAAAGAAATATTGCTTGTATTAGCCCAATCTGTGTGTCCAATTCCCTTGGTTCTTTTCCTTGCTTCTCTGTAACTCTAATTGAAAATGTAATGACATTCCTCACTTTGCAGTAGCTGTCACATTAACATGTCGATTGGCTGATGATTTTTTTTCCAAGGGTCTTGTGTGGAAATGGTTCATTCACAAAGAGCCTATTATATAAAAAGCATGAAATAAATAACTGTGAATGTCCATCTTTGCCATTTTCTAGATTCCTTTGCTGAAGTAAGAAATCAGTCTTTGTGGTTCAGAGTCTCACAACTTTTTATCTTAACCATTAATATTAGACAAAATATCAGGACTCCACTAATTTAATGTCAAAGCACAGAAAGGCATTTAAGAGATTTGCTTCTAAACTTTTTGGATAATATGCCCCAACAACAAAATAAATTTTAGTAAACACCCCCAATACATGTACTTTTTGGTAAGTTACTCATCTATTACTTTATTCATATATTTTGTACTTTAGAAAACACACAGAAAATTAAAAGCTAAAAGTTTAAGAGTTTTGTATTTATATATTTTAGTGTTTCCTTACAGCACCAGATTAAATAGTCTTCACTTTTGTATAATGTGAAACCCTTTGAGACCACATTTGAGACATCTGAGATGAGAGTTTTATTATACCAAGGATATATACTGTTAATAGTGGTGAACATCATTTGCTTGTGCCCTGTCCTGTCTCAAATAATAACCATGCTTCATGCTGTATGGTTATGCTAATAGGACTCATCAAGAAATCGATCTATTCACCATTGTACACATTTGTTCATTACCCACTGGAGTGCTAGGGCATTGCCTGACGTCCAAATTTTTCAATAGGCATTGATTGGGCTGAGCTTCTGGTGATTTATTGGTCTTCCCAGATGAAATAGTCAACCTCAAATGCCCTCTTTCTCTACAACTTACTCTTCTTTGGGGGCTAAAACTATGCAGTTTGGTTTAAAATACTTCCAAGCTTTTGTGTCAAAATATTTGCACTAGCAAGGGAAAGGAAATAAATGCCCCCAGTGTCTAGGAATATAACCTAAGAGGTTATGTTGAAAAATACCCACACACATAGAAACCCTCCCCAGAGCCATCAGAAAATATTGACCAAATATCATTTCACAAACTGCAAAATACACTTGAAGTTTCACATTTACTTAAATTTTGTATTCCATTCTTTAAGACATTTTTAATTTTAACACAAAAAATGTTTCAAAATCCTGACACCAAATAAATGAAGCTTCTCGGGGAGATGGTCCATGTTTATCCTGTTGCTGTGGGCATCCCCATTATATCCAGGATTTTGTTCATTCAATTATGGAAACTCAAGAGTATGAGATGAAGACTGAACTGGGTGATGGCAATTCAGCCAAGTCCCTGACATGTTGTTTGCTATCCGTCTGTGGGACTTGGGCAACTCACTTAACTCCTCTAAATCTCATCTACTGGTATCAAGAAACAATCTGCCAACACTCTTCCTTCTAGATCACCTTGAAGATTTCATCTTGTAAACCCAGGGCATTATGACTCCATAGAGCCCTAGCAATCATCAAATAACGTTTTAAAGATGAAGAAATAGAGGGTCAGGAAGGTCGACCATTGCCAAAGTCATAGAGCTAGGATTTTCAAACACTAGAAGTAACGACTTTGATTTGAGAAGAAAAATTACTTCAAAAAAGAAATTAAGTTTCCCTGAAAGTCCTCAATATATCAAGAACGAAACCTTGTGTCTCAAGTACAAGTCCACTGCCCTTTTCAGAGAATGTGTCTTTAGTCTTTACACATAGTAGGTGCTTAATTAAGGCATGATGGTTAAAATGAACTGAATTATTTTCTTGCTGAGTGATGACTTAGAAACTACTGTCAATTGAAGCTAACACATTTGGTATTTTTTGATGGTTTCAAGGGTTTGCATCTGTATAGCTATTTTTCAGCACAGCCTGATTATGCTTAAATCCAACGTTGTCTGTTGATATGACCAATGTTTATTATATAGTTCTCAAATGTGTTGCTTTTTACCTGAGTTTAGTTTTCTTTCTAGTTTTAAGCAGCTGAAATCCTCAAGGCTTCATGCTCCATTGTGTTTTGAATCTGACCTCCGACTGCCTCCTCAACCCCCCATCTCACCCCCTCTTTCCATATTTTCAGACCCACAACCCATCTACTGCTACCCCCCAGTCAGCATACATACATGTTCCAATGTTTTTTTTTCTTAAAATAAAACAAGGCAAGGCTGGGCACAGTGGCTCAAGCCTGTAATCCCAGCACTTTGAGAGGCTGAGACAAGGGGACTGCTTACGCCCATGGGTTTGAGAACAGCCCGGGTAACTTGGCAAGACCTCGTCTCTACAATAAATTAAAAGATTAGCTGGGCATGGTAGCACATGCCTGTAGTTCCAGCTACTTGGAAGGCTTAGGCAGAAGGATCGCCAGAGCCCAGCAGGTCGACGCTGGGATGGCCCTGAGTGTGCCACTGCGCTCCAGCCTGGGTGACAGAGTGAGACTCTAATTCAAAAAAAATTTTTAAATGATAAATAAATAAAACAAGGCAAAATATTTTCCATCCTGTGCACTACCTCTACTGCACCCCCATCTCCTTCTTATATGAGCTAAACTTCTTAGCAGAGTTGTCTGTATATGGTGTCCCATTTGCTAATTTTCTGCTTTCTCTTCCACCGCTAAAATCTAGCTTCTGCCTCCTCAGTCACCCAGAAACTGCTCTCTCTCATATTACAACTACTCTCTTGATTATTACAAGAGATACCAAACTACAATTAATCCAACTGACATCTTTGAGGCCTTTCTGCAACAATAGACACTGTTGATATGCTTTCCTTCCTTGGCTTTCCTTCCTTGAGTTTCCAACCTCCTTAGACATTCAGTCTTTGCCCTTGCTTCTTTTCCTTACCTTTTCCATTAAGCTTCTGTGTTGTCTAAGGTTCTGTTCTAGTCCTTCTCTTTTCTGTTATCACATCCATTAGTTCAATTATCTTCCATATAATGATGAATTCCAAGTTCACCTCTCCAGTCAGACCCAAGTATAAAATGTTTCCTGGATATTTTCACTTACCACCAAATGGTGGATTCTTTGGACCTCCGACCAGATCCCTCCATCGGGGCTAGCCTGTCTATCCCACTGTCTTCTAGCTGCTTGGAACATAAGCTGCTGACCACTTACAGCTGTGTCCCTTCCTGGAAATTGCTCTCCTCTGACAACTGTATCATCCAAGGGTAAGCCACCTCCCAGCAGGCAGCCTACAGCAAATGAGCAGTTAATGTGGGAATATAAAGGCCAAATCCTGTTGCCTCAATTTTCAATACTCTACTTTGCCATGCAGAGCTTCACGTAGAACTGGTTGGACGCTCCATTGCAACTGTATTTTGTTTAGGGTCTGCTTTTCTTTTTGCGAATTCCTTCCACAATTTTCTATAGGTTTGTCTCCTTGAGAACTCCCTGATAATCTCCTGCATTCATTTCTCCATTTCAGAGTCTCCATCTCAGGGAACCACAGTCAATACCATAGGGAAATCATCATACTCCCCTATAAACTCCTTCCTCTGTCTTTTTCTTCTCCCCCAATACTCACTATCTCAGTAAATGATCCCCCTAGTCACTCATTCCCCCTAGTCACTCAAGCCAGATATCTGGGAGTCATCCTTGAGTTCTTCCCCATATGCCAGTCATTCACCAAATCTTGTCAATTCTACTTCTAAAATATCTTTCAGATGAATCCTTCCTCTTTTCTACACTTTTATTACAGCCTTCTCAGTTCAGGAAAACAACTCCTTTCCCAAGACTATTGCAGTGTATCCCAACTAGGAAGCCAGGGCTGGATGTTAATCATCTCATTTGCTGGGATGGCTGGATGGAGTGGCCAATGAAGTCGGGAAATACTACTCAGTGTCTCTATACAAGAACGACCTCAATCCTTCAACCAGGGTTCAAAATAATCACACATATCTTGCAATATTATCATTTTCTACATTTGCCATGTGTGAGAAAGGCTGGAAATACTGCTATTGCCACTAAACCCTGCTACGTGTCTTTCCTCCCCTATGCTAGGTAGTAATCCCTTGAAGATAGGGACCCTTTATTTTCTTTCTGTTTTCTGGTGTTCAGTCTAAGACTGACATATAGTAAGCACTCACCAAATATTTGTTGTTAAAAAAATCAATCAATCAATAAATCCATTTTTCAAAAGAAGGAATGAATCAAAGTATGAAAGAAAGAGGCAATGATGAAAAGAAAACAGGGAAAGGAAAGATAACCAGGCTCTTGTCCTTCCAAGGGTCTTGTCCCTGGTGCTGAATTGACAGTCATGATGAATGGTCTACTTTAGATAAGGGTTGTCGGCAGAGTTATAGAGAACACGTTTTTAAAATATAGCCACATTTTCTCATTTTGTCTCTTTTAGTTTTTAATCTCCAAGAGGGCTTATAATACCAGTTTTTTCAGTGAAGTAGTTTTCCCAACAGAGAGGAATCAATAAATACTAATTAATGATAATAATTAAGGAGGAATAAGCAGACGGAAGACAGAACTAGAATGACTAAGTAGGTTTCTTTCATCAGAGGCAAATCCCTCTCTGGAAGGGAAGTTTTATACCATTGGTTCTATCTGATGCATTATAATTCTATTCCAAAGTGGAAAAACACAGGCCAAGAAGTGGAAAAACAAATGTTCATGTCCTAGCTCAATCATGTACAAGAGGTGTGGCCTTGGGGTGGGGTACTTAACCTCTTTGAACTTGCATATATTTTTCCATAAAAGGAAAGGATTGAACTAGATGATGTACATGTCCACTTCTAGCTCTAAAAATCTACTCTGTTCTGTCTTGTGTTATTTTTAACTCTCTCGATGCCCGTCAATCCAGTGCTTTCTGCAAACCAGAAAATGAATTCAAACCAGCTAGCGTTTTAGTGTGTTTAATGTTTTCAGCTAAAAAAAAAAAAAAAAATTAAAGTAGGAACTAGTAAACTGCTCTGTGGAATTATGCACATTGGCACACCAGAAACCTTTCCCAAGAGTCACTTTCAGTCCTATTTTTCTTTACCTCTTGAAGTATATGGCTTAAATAGGAAAGATATAATGAAAAGATACACATATTATTTACCAAGCTGACATATGAAGGAAAAGGGAGAAGACAAAAAAAAAAAAAAAATGGAAATTCAAACAACAGTTGACTGCTAGGGATTGCATAGAAGGGACGTCTGAGAGAAGAACTAGATTAGAAACGGAGATTCAATGGCCACTGGCAGGCCCTAACTGGATCTATGCAATGATCCGTTTTTTCCTCCTATTATCCTGCTTCAATTGGGAAGAAAAAAACTAAAAATATGATGAGGCAGAGAGGGTAAGTTTGATGTTTTAGTAGTATGTGGTCCATGATTTCATGGATATATCATATCACTTTACCCATTTTTAAACTCTATTTTGGTAATCTTCATTTATTCATTAGTTTCCAGGAGATTATGATTACTCTTTTCTTTTTCTCTTGTTTAAGGGAAGGGGGTACTCATATCAGAACTTTAATCTCATGGGTTGACATAGTTTTCATGCTTTTGAGGAGGGTGGAACAGGACAGAGAATCGCCTGAATAAGAAATTAGACCTTTCGTGGTATTTGGCCATCTTGCAAATTTCCTGAGGCATTACAGATCAGGAAGCATGGTATGAGTTAGAGATCAAGAGAACTGTAGCCAAAAAATATAATACAAACATGCTGCTTCCAACAAAGTAAATGAAACCATTAACTTATGCTTCAAAGGAATTTTCTCCTGAGACCAGATCCACTAAAAAAAAGTCAAAGGCTCTTGAAAAATTCTTATCAGTGGTCACATTAGATCAGACCTGACCCTGAGAGTTAAAAACAAACAAGCGTGGCCGGGCGTAGTGGCTCCTATCTGTAATACCAACACTTTGGAGGGCTAAGGTGGGAGGATTGCTTGAGCCCAGGAGTTTGAGGCTTTAATGAGCTATGATCATGTCACTACACTCCAGTTAAATGACAAAGTGAGACACTGCCTCACAAATAATAAAAGTAAGCAAAGATGGTCCTCCTTCTTTGGAAACAGAAGATGTCACAGCTCACGTTTGTAGAGGTAGAAACTATTGACCATGTTTCAACTTGACTGGATTCTCTGCCGTGAGAACAGGGTGAGTTGTCTTCTGACAACCTGCCAGTCTGCCAGACATGTTGGAATTCCAAGGAGCAAAGTTCCTAAGGAAATTTTACTTACTATCTAGAAAAGTCTACTTTCTAGTTGGGTAGGCTATAGGCAATGTTTTCATTGAAAACTCATTCTTTAATTCTCAATCCTCAATTCTCAACTTTACTCAGTAACACTGTTTAAAGTGCCAATAATGTCTAATAGGACTAGTTAGCACTGAATTACTTACTTACTATGGGCATGCCAGATGTTTTGCATGCAGCTGACTATCCACTGGGTCCTCGCCACAGTCCTACCAGGATGGTACATACTACCATCAACCTCATTTAATACAGCAGGCCACCAAGTCAGGCTCTCAGATACGTTGAGCTATTCACCTGCAGGAAGTCAACACAATCCCTTTCAGGTAGTAGTGAGTGAAAATGTTCTCCATTTGGCCCTTATCAAAAGGAGTCAGAGGTGAAAAGTGCAAGCAAAGATCATCGGAAACTAAGAGTGGTGCATGTCTGGAGGTCAGAAAAGAAAGACAGGGCCAAAATATGAATTCAAATACAAAGCCTTTGATGTATGACTGGATTTACTTTCATTGAATCAGACTTTGAAATGCTCAATATATGTGTGTTTTTTTTTTAACATGACAGGGTGAAATTATAGGAGAGCAAGAATATCACAGTTTAAGCAAAGCTATTAGAAGGAAGCCAAGAGTTAGCCCAGCTGGGTAATTTTAGGCAAATGGCTTCATCTTTGGCCTTACCTTTCATTAGGCCTAGAATTCACAGAGTGCCCCGTGCCCTTCTCACTTCAGTGCACATTTGTGAGGAGCACAGGTGGTAATCACACTGAAAGAATTTGAAAAAAGTTCATATGTCCCATAACTGAGTTGTTACTGTTACTATCACTCTAATTCAGTTCAACTTCATTTCTTTGAGAGTCTGTGCATAAAAACCTGAAAAATAACCGTGGCACAGTCTGACACACTTCCCAAACTTGTGTCAAAAACACTGCATGTTGTATATCTTAGCCATAAAATTAGTCTTTCTACGATCTTCTTGTTATTTACCCCCTTACCCCCACCATGGTCTTCGTATAAGAAACAAGAAGTTAGGTTGGAAAACTGAAGATCAATACAGACCCGATGTTCACACTAAACCTGAGTTCATTTTGGGACAACAACCTCACACACCTCTTCAGTTATCAAACACCAAAAACAACACTATTCCAGGCCATGATGACCAGGGCACCGGGGTAACATATGGTGAAAACTCAACATTGGAGAACTCATGTCAAACTTCTCTAAAAATAATAGTTCATGATTTTTAAGAACTATAAAAAAGAAATACTGAATCTGTTCAATAAAATATAAGGAGGATAAACCCAAGAGTTTTTTCTGAAAGAAACTGTATGACAATCAAACTTCTCTGTTTCTTTTACTTTTTGTTACTTCACCCCAAACCTCCTAATGAAAAACATCTATAAACAGGGCTCTTGGGAAGTAACAGGGTTCTGTCATGAAATAGCAACAAGATGTTACTTTTTGCTTGTACCTTGGGTCTATGTGTGTATGTTTGTGTTTCACACTTGCTAAGAACTTAATTTATACAATGAACTTATGACCTCTGGAGGTTTGTAAAAAAGGATTGCTTAACGGAAGATAATTCTGGAAACTATCTTTCTCCTATATATCTATGAAGATACCTACCGCTTAACCCCAAAAGGAGTTACTTCCTTTTTGCCTTTTCTCCTCTTTCTCTTTTTCTCTCTTTCTGTCTCTCTGTCTCTCTCTCTCATTCTGTCTCTCTCTCTCTCTCACACACACACACACAAACACACATACCAATTTTGGTACATCCAACCCACTGAGCAGTCAATAAGTGTTTTAAATTTCATTTTCATTAGGAAACCTTCCCAAGCCTACATTTGGAAGAGCTACCCAACATAATGTCACACAGATGAAATGTACCCCTACCCCGATTTAAAGAAGTACTCATGACTTCTTTGGTAATGAGTACTTCTTTTGATATATGATTAACTATGATTGCTTGAGAAACAAGTAAGAAAATCTAACCCACTAATTTTCAAATGTAATTCAATTTTTGTTGCTGTTATTGAGACAGGGTCTCACCCTGTTGCCCAGGCTGGAGAGCCCTGGCATGATCATGATGATCACAGCTCATGGCAGCCTTGACTTCCTGGGCTCAGTCAATCCTTCCACTTGTGCATCCCAAGTAGCTGGGACTATAGGTACACACCACCACACCCAGCTAATTTGTTGTTTTGTTTTAGAAACAAAGTTTTGTTATGTTCTTTAAGTCAAGCAATCCGCTTGCCTCAGTTTCCCAAAGTGCTGGGATTACAGGCATGAGCCACTGTGCCAGATCAAATGTAACTCAATTTTTAAGAGCATAGAACACAACAATAAGTGAAACTGGGCCGGGTGTGGTGGTTCAAACTTGTAATCCCAGCACTTGAGGAAGCCAAGGTGAGAGGACTGCCTGAGCCCAGGGCTTCAAGACCAGCCTGGGTACCCTGGTGAGACCTTGTCTTTACAAAAAATATAAAAAATTAGCCAGTTGTGATAGCACAAGCCTGTAGTTCCAGCTACTTGGAAGGCTGAGGTGGAAGGATTGCCTAAGTCCAGCAGGTTGAGGCTGTGGTGTCCATGAGTATGCCACTGCACTCCAGCCTGGGTGACAGAGTGAGACCCCCAACCCCCCAAAAAAAGTAAGTGAAACTGATACAATATTATGTTTTGTAGACAGTTAATTAAACATTGATTAATTTTGATGTTGCAGACTTCATCCTGCATTCTATAGCCACTGATTTATATATTTTTTCTTCCAGGCTCTTTTCTGGGGCCTTGTGTGTTGTTAATCTTTTTATATTTACATATTTAGTCATGTATTATTTTAAATCATGCATTCTCAATGGGGATAATATTGCCTGTAAGGAGATGAAAATTGGTTCTTGGGGAATGAAAAGCCTTCCTCTAATTGTGTATAAAGTGTAGACACACATGGGGCATAAACACACAGACAGTCCATCTGTGGTGTAAAAATTTCCTGAGGTGGGTGGGCAATTAGAAAAAAAAAATCTCAAAATTCTTCTGGGACGGGGGAAAAATGAGAAAAAAGCGACGAAACATTGCTTTAGGTTGTGTTCTTATACTTTCTATGCACTCATTTTATTTTCCCAACAGTGCTATTTAAGAGCAGGGCCTGCATCTTCTATTTCTCCTGAATATTTACACCACCTGCTCAAAGGTCCCAACATTTTATATTTGCCACCCTCCTGGGAATACACCGTGGTCTAATTTTATGCAACTCTGAATTATGTAAATTTGAAAGCATGTCATCGTAAGTACACAGAGTTCAAATTTTGAAATAATGCAAATTGCTTCAAACTAAATATTTGCCAAGGATTGCATGGTTTCTAAGTTGGCAAGTCAGGTGAATTGTTAATCATGTTTACTGCTAGGTGATAGCATTGTAGGCAGAGACATTCCTTCCACCTTCTGTAAGGAACAAATTATGTGAAGTCTCTCAGAACACTTCTCTCCAGTAAAATGCATTGTCAAAGATTGGAATCTCTTGACACATACTTATAGAAACTTAATATATATTTTAAAGATACAAAGTTTGGAGATGTTTAAAACATTTTTATTATACATAAAAATATACAGAAGAATACATATTGGTTGTTAAATTATCACATTCTTTTTTTTTTTTTTTGAGTTGGAGTCTCACTCTTGTTGCCCAGGCTGGAGTGCAGTGGCATGCTCATAGCCACTGCAGACTCGACCTGCTGGGCTTAGGTGATCCTTCCACCTCAGCCTTCCAAGTACCTAGAACTACAAAGGCGTGCCACCACGCCCGGCTAGTTTGTGTGTGTGTGTGTGTGTGTGTGTGTGTGTGTGTGTGTGTGTGTGTGTGTGTGTGTGTGTGTGTGAGATTTATTGTAGAGATGAGGTATCACCAAGTGTCCCAGGCTGGTCTCAAAACCCTGAGCTTAGGCAATCCTCTCGCCTCAGCCTTCCAAAGTGCTGGAATTACAGGCTGAGCCACCGCGCCCAGCCATGTTCATCTTTTTTATCACCTGCCACCAAGGATGCAGATGTCACTGTAGCAGGGTTGTCAGAGGGAATATTGAACTGAATAGACCTTATGCCACATCTAGCACCGAGAACAATTCACTGAAGTAAGAGCCAAGTGCCATACCTCAATGTCACCTAGAGCACTGGGCTCTCAGCACCTGGCTTAGTGCCTGGCACATAGTAGGCAAGAGAAGAAATTATTTGTTAAGTGGATGTAAGAGCTTTGTCGGTAACACTACATGCTGGAAGGCAACCCAACACCTATTGTGATAATGGTATATGTTCCCATTTATTACAAACATACATTGGCAATTTCATCAAAACTCGATGGCAAGCCTGTGAAAGGCTCTCACCACACCATTAAAACCACAGCAGTAATACAAGGCACAGCACTGCGAAAGGCATGGCAAGATCCAAGTTTAGAGTTTTCTTCCGCTTCTAGCATTGAGGTTTGGGGCAAGTTGCTTATGTCTCTCGACCTTGATTTCCTCATTAATATTTCCTTGATATCCTCATTGGATAAGTGATCCCAGAGGACCAACATTCTAACCATACAACTTTATGAGTTTTATGCTCAATGAAAGCTTATCAGCAATTTATCATAATCGGTTTTGGGTTTGAATTTCTAGCTTCTATCCTGAGCCTGATAAAAGTTGTTTCTATGGTTTTAATATCTCTGCTTCTGATTTTTTACAAGGTGAGCACAGACTATGAATGAATCTTCCTGTACAATCAGGGCATGCTTACCAAAATCAGCTACATTTCCAAAATATTATTATCTTACAACTTAAAAAAAAAAAAAAAAATCCTACTTAATGCAATTCAATATACTGAGTACAAATTTTGCCAGACGTGGTCTGAAGAAGGGAATAACAATTTCTTAAATCTCAATGTGATTATAATTTTTAAAAAGAACTAGGCATATACAATAATTAAATAACAAGAAGGGATAATATATATGAAAATTTTTAATTGAATATACTCAATGACAGAGATTTAAGAAATAATTAACGCTACGAGAGGTCAGACTGGGAAGAGGTCTATGTTAAATGAAATTTTAAAAACAACCAGTAAAGGAGATTTGCCTTGGAATGATAGGATCTAGGGTCTAAAGTTGATTTTTCTTCATGTTCTTCTAATCTATTCCATATGCTGCTGCCTGGAGTCCCCAAAAATCAAGTGGAATCCCCTTGTTCAGACAGAATCGCCAGTCATTTACAGACAGGATCATCCCAACTGACTTGTCTCATCACCTGGTGGGCATTCCTGGCTCTGCCTGCCATTTCTCTCTCATTAATTTTTCTAGTCTGTACTCATCCCCCCTCCTCTCACTATAGTTGTTTTTGCTAAAAAAGTAGTTATCTTTCCTAAGCCTCCATGATTTGAGTAACCCAAGGTGAGCGACCAAGGATTAGGAACAACTGACGACTTTCAGGAACCATGTTAAGAAGAGGGAAAAGTCTGAAAAGATATTTAACATATCACTGCAGTAAAAATAAATAAATAAAAATCACAGTGCAAAAGTAGAGAAAAATCCAAGATTAAAAGTATAGATTCAGACATGAATGGGTTCTTAGACAAAAAATAGTAAGTTATCATTCTAAATACTTAAATGTCAGGAAGAAAAGGAGGAGAGAAGAAAGGAAACTTAGAAGAGAGGAATTTAGGAAGAAAGAAAGTATTGGCTGGACGCGGTGGCTTAGCCTGTAATCCCAGCACTTTGGGAGGCTGAGATGAGAGGACTGCCTGAGCCTGAGGGTTTGAGACCAACCTGGGCAACTTGGCGAGAACTCATCTCTACAATAAATCAAAAAAATAAGCTGGGCATGGAGTACGTGCCTATAGTTCCAGCTACTTGGAAGGCTGAGGTGGGAGGATTGCCTAAGCCCAGTAGGTTGAGGCTGCGGTGGCTGTGAGCATGTCACTGCACTCCAGCCTGGGTGACAGAGGGAGACTCCAACTCAAAAGAAAAAAAGAAAAAAACAAAAAGAAAGTATTTAAGGAAGTAAGGACATTAGAAATAAAAATGTTGGGCCGGGCTTGGTGGCTCAGCCCATAATCCCAGCACTTTGGGAGGCCAAGGCGAGTGGATTGCCTGAGCCCATGGGTTCGAAACCAGCCCGGGCAACTTGATGAGACCTTGTCTCTACAATAAATCAAAAATTAGCTGGGCGAGGTAGTGCATGCCTGTAGTTCTGGTCACTTGGGAAGGCATAGGCAGAAGGATCGCTGAAGCCCAGCAGGTCAATGCTGGGGTGACCATGAGTGTGCAGCTGCACTCCAGGCTGAGCCATGGAGTGAAACTCCAACTCAAAAAAATAAAATAAAAATAAAATAAAAAATGTTAGGAAGGGGCTGGACATAGTGGCTCATACCCATAATCCTAGCACTCTGGGAGGCTGAGGCAGGAGAATTGCTTGAGCCCAGAAGTTCTAGGCCAGGCTGGGCAACATAGCAAGACCTTATTCCTAAAAAAAATTTTTTTTTTAAATCACAGAGCATGGTGGCACTCACCTATAGTTCTGGCTACTTGGGAGGCTGAGGTGGAAGGATTGCCTGAGCCCAGGAGGTTAGGGTTGTGGTGAGCCATGATCATGCCACTGCCCTCCAGCCTGGGCAAGACCCCAATTTTAAAAAAACATGTAAGGAAGGAAACTGGGATGGGATGGAAAGAAGCTGGGAAAAGACATTGATTAGAAAGAAAAAAAGAGAAGAGAAGGAAAGCAAAAAGAGGGGAAGAAAAGCTGACCAATCAAGAGTAAGGCGAACTGGCTATCACATTGACTTACAAAGAAAAAAAAATTTTTTTTTTTTGAGTTGGAGTCTCACTCTGTCACCCAGGCTGGAGTGCAATGACATGCTCATGGCCACCCCAGTGTCGACCTGCTTGGCTCCAGCGATCCTTCCACCTCAGCCTTACAAGTAGCTGGAACTACAGGCATGCACTACTATGCCCAATTAATTTTTGATTTATTGTAGAGATGAGGTCTCGCCAAGTTGCCCGTGCTGGTCTTGAACTCATGGGCTCAGGCAATCCTCTCGCCTTGACCTCCCAATTGCTGGGATTACAGGCTGAGCCACTGAGCCCAGCGCAAAGAAAATTGATGTGAACAAAATGAAGGTCATATAACAAGGGGAACATACATTCAACACAACAACCTGGCTTCCAAGTTGTGCTTAAAATACAGTCACAAAAACCATGTGAATTGGAACAAAATGACTTACTGTGTGGTTGCCACACACAGAGCAGGCTGTGCTGCTTCAGCCTGGCACTGATTGAAGAAACTAGCCCTGAACGCCATTTGGACAGAAACCAAGGTGTTCATGCCCCAATAGGAAGCACAGATCGTTGAAAGAAAAATGTTGGAAGCAGTGTCCCTGTTGGTACGTAATTTCTCAATGTTATTGCCAGCAAAGAAACACTTTGAAGGTGAACAAACACTAATGAAGCACTGAGGCAACAACTAGCAGTGCTTGTGAACGCATCTAACCTTTCTCAAATTTTCCACGTCTCCTTTAATTCCTTACAAGCCACTTTGTAGAGATGCCTGAGCACACCTGGGGTTTCACCCAGCTGGGGCATCTTTTCATCTCTTTAATATGGTGAGCTCAGGAGCCTCCCAATCAGTCATTTAATTGTGAAGTTTCAGAAGCAAGGGAGATATCAGTTCCATCAAAGCTGAGAATGGGCCATTGCCTTGCTAGACTATGGTGGGGCCATGTGCTCTTTGAGCTATGGCTGTTGCCATGCTTCCTGGCATTGGCCCATTCCCCCACCTTGGAGAGGTGAATCTTCTCTCTCTCTCTCTTTCTCATTTACTTTTAAATAATCTATATTTTCTAATCTAAAAAATATTGCTGAGAATGAGTGAGTGAAGTCCCTGACCACACTTTCCATCTAAGTCTAATTCATGGAGAGGAAAGAGGAAAGTTTTATGTATAAAATCCTGGAGTCAGAGATAGAGTGGGCAGTGTGGAGAAGACTTTCCAGCCCCCTAAATTGGGGTTACCCCTTTAGAGAGAAGGCTGCAAGAGGTAGCAGAAGAGGCTGTTCTCACAAGAGATCCTGTGAGATGCAGAGCACAATGGAACAGATGTATCCTAGGTAACAAAAAGGGATATGGACAGGAGTACAGGACCATCCTTTTCATTTTTTCATGCCACACAGCTCAGATCTAACCCCTGGACTACAAAATACATTCAGAGTTCCAGGATGTACCATTTTTGTAACATTTTGTGCTCTCTTGGTGGGTGCCAGCAGCAGTGGGGGACAGAGGCACCAGCAAATGAATTCAAAAGCAGAAGGGTCAAAACCAGGGTAGAATCCAGAGAAGTAGAATTTGGTGGTTACTCCATGGGGAATGTGGCTATGCAGAAGCCACTCAAACACTTTCAGGACTCTCTGGAAAGGCTTTTCAGTGTGTGGGACGCTGGACGCAAACAGAAATCAGAGCATATAAAATACAAATACCGTTGGGAACTTACTTGTACCCAGAGGCTACTGAAGTCAAGAGGATGTTTAGATTTCATTTCATTTATCTTTGGTTATGATTTGGTGATTTTATGCAGATCCTGGTAAAGAATTTCAGGGGAATATACGAGGGAGGCCTAAAAAATAACAGAATTATTTTTTAGGGGGCAGATCGCCCCCACTACGTAAGGGTTCTAGGAACCTATCAGCATCTGTGTGCCAGCTACCGTTGTTGTGAGAGGCTGCGTTCAGCTTCTGTGAATGTTTTGTGTGTGTGTGAGTGTGAGTATGAGTGAGTGTGTGTGTGTGTGTGTGTGTGTGTGTGTCTTTCAACACGTTTGTCCATTTCATGATGGGTGATTTATAAGTGTACCTGTCCACACCATACTGAGTGTTCAGCAGTTTTTGACCAAAAACATCATGACCTCCATGCCCCACCCTCCCTGTCCTTTTTTTGTTTGTTTTCCTGGATGAAAAAAGTCCTCACAGGGAAATGTTTTGCTGATGTGAAAGAGGTGAAACAAAAAATGGCAGAAGCACTAAAAGGTATCAAAAAATTGATGAATTCAAAACTGTTTTGAGCAGTGGAAAAAGCATCTTGATAAGTGTATTGCATCAAATGGAGAGTGCTTTGAAGGTGACTGAAGTTTTAACATGTAAGAATACATACACAATTTTTTTTTTTTTTTTGAGTTGGAGTCTCATTCCATCACCCCAGGCTGGAGTGCAGTGGCACACTCATGGCAACCCACTCATGGGCTTCCGGCAATCCTTCCTCCTCAACCTTCCAAGTAGCCGGAACTACAGACACACACTACCACGCCCAGTTAATTTTTTTGATATATTGTAGAGATGAGGTCTCACCAAGTTGCCTAAGCTGTTCTCAAACCCGTGGGCTCAGGCAATCCTCTGTCCTCGGCCTCCCCAAGTACTGGGATTATAGGCTTGAGTCACGGCGCCTGGCCCATACGCAATTTTTAATACATGAATTTCAGTTTTTGGGTCCCCCCCCCATATGTGATATAAGTGAGATGGACTAAGATGATCTTATATACATTTTAAAAATAAAATGTAGAAATGAAGCCATTGGAAAGGATTTGGAAATTCACATGCAATAAACAATATTTGAAGATGGTGGTCAGAATTCAACAATTTGGGTATTTTGAGAAGAAGATATTTAATAATCCCAGATTTTATAGATTGATATGGGTCATGGGCCTTCTAAAAATGGCAATATCATGCCTGTGATTATACAGGCGATCACATATGCATTGCTATTTAGCCAACATTCGCCCTACACACCTTTGAAACAGAGTCACTGAAGTCTCCATTGTGATGGAACAAACAGTTAAATACAAAATTAGGCTCTAAAATCATCCTCTTACTATTTTCATGCAGGAGATGTACAACTCCACTTTCTGAGCAACAAAGCCCAAATATTTATGCAGCAGGTTATAAAGCAACTGAAGAAAGAAAACACAAACAACTCATAAAATTGAGGAGTATATTCAATTTGACAATGCACTCCCCTGAAACTGGGAAATTTTTGTGAACGTGATTTCTCCTTCTGTTATTACCAAGTGACAAATTAGTTATCATTTATTCCTCTTTTTTTCCTCGAGGA
This sequence comes from Carlito syrichta, assembly GCF_000164805.1. Classification (NCBI taxonomy): domain Eukaryota; kingdom Metazoa; phylum Chordata; class Mammalia; order Primates; family Tarsiidae; genus Carlito; species Carlito syrichta. The sequence continues at coordinate 293,926 of NW_007251379.1, read as the reverse complement.
AGAAAAATAATTCTGTCAGGAGGCAAGAGTGTTCTCAGTCTTTTAGGCAATTCTCTTGCACTGGGTTACTCAAATTTGTCATCCTAGTGCTGTGCTTTTTCATGGCCCTCTGTGGATATTTTTACTATCAGGATTGACATGATGTGCAGTCACCAAGCTACTACCTTGGTTAAAATTCCCTGTGCTGAAAGATCTAATGACCTTCTTGAAACCAAAGCACAGGACTGGTTTTATGCCCTAATTCCACTTGTCTGTCATCTAACTTCTCACTGCAGCTGGCTTTCTTACACTGCTTCTTTCACTAAAATCTGTCACTAGACTTTTCCAACCTTATTATTTTAAAAAAGAAGCTTTAAGTCCGTTGCATTTTCCTTCCAATAACTCATTTTAAAATGTCTTACTGAGTAGAGGAACATTTTTTTAAATGACATATTAGGTAGAAGTCCAACCTCTGAAATAGTAAAAAATAATACCATGTTAGCAGAATATTGGGGAGAGCACTGGGCAGGTAGTAATTGCAAATCTAGATCATCGGCAGACATTTCCCTTCCTTACCCAACTATACTTCTTTGTACCTTCCAGAGAACACAATTTGAAAACCTCTTCTTAATATAACTTCCTGTCTTAAGGAATAGTTGAGTATTTTCTATTCTTTCTTTCGTTTTTTTTTTTTTTTTTTTTTTTGAGTTGGAGTCTCACTCCATCACCCAGGCTAAAGTGCAGTGGCACACTCATGGCCACCCCAGCATCAATCTGCTAGGCTAAGGCAATCCTTTTGCCTCAGCCTTCCGAGTAGCCGGAACTACAGGCATGCAATACCATGCCCGGCTAATTTTTTGATTTATTGTAGAGACAAAGTCTCACCATGTTGCCCAGGCTGGTCCCAAAGAGTATCTACCATTTGAAAAATAAAAATAAAAATGAGCATATAGGACACATTCAGCCTGCCTCAAACTATTAAGACATTATTTTGTAATTTAATCCCAACAATATTAATTCTCTAGGAATAATTTGTAAATAACAAGATTTTATCTTAACTTCTCTAAGAAAACAAATCCTAGAATTGTGAAAATTTGAAAAAATTGGAGCTGGGTGCAATGGCTCATGCCTGTAATCCCAGCACTTTGAGAAGTAGAAGCCAGAGGACTGCCTGAGCCCAGGGGTTCAAGACTAGCCTAGGAAACATGGCAAGACCTCGTATTTACAACAAATCAAAAAATTAGCCAGGCATGCTGGCATGCACCTGTAGTTCCAGCTACTTGGAAGACTGAGGCAAAAGGATTGCCTGAGCCCAGCAAGTCAAGGCTGTGGTAGCCGTGAAGGTGCCACTGCATTCCAGCCTAAGACTCTGCCTCCAGGGTGAGACTCTGCCTCAAAACAACAACAACAACAGCAACAACAAAGAAAAAGAATAAAAGAAAAAATTTGACCTTTGTTTGTTAACCTGTTTAGAGCATCCTCTGTGTCTGACACTGGTAAACATTTTAATATTTTCATCTAAAGTCTACTACAAAAGATGTAAGACAAAGTTCAGACACCTCTCACTTTGTTAAAGGTTTAGGAAAACCTGGAAGAATTAATTATACGGTGATTCTCGGAAGCAGAAAAGTTTGTGATCTCTCTAAAAAGAGATGCTCTTTTCATGCTCTTGGAAGCAACTCCTATTATTTATTCAGCCCAGTCTAAAATACTCTATAATCTCTCCTTTGGTTCTTATAATCTTATTTTTCAAATGCATTCCATTCTAGAAGTGGCATTCTGGCGATCGGCAGACAGATATTTAACCAGCAGATAAAGCTCTCCCTCAATAACCTGAGCATGTTCTCTGCATAAAGGCATTATGGAAGAGCTAGTGAATAAAGGAAAAAATCATGGTTATTTATAGGTATTTATAATGCTGTTCCATCAGGACTCCACTTATCACAAAGTATTAAAGAAGATCCCCTTAGAAAATGCACACATTCTATTTTCTGAATGTGTTTTAAGCAAATCAACTGTTTTTAAGGTTTATTGGAATAAAATAGCTTTGGGTATTACTGGCACTTAATGATTCACAGACTGAAACAGAGACTTCTCTTTAGATAAAGAGAAGGAAGACACACTTTTTTCCTTAAACGAGTTCAGCAGGGGACCTGTTTGGAGCACCTGTAAGAGAATTGCAGTCAATTACAGGGAGATTATCCCCACCCTCTCAGAGTCTAACAGTCACCAGATGATTGGCCTCTAGCTAATCAATTATTTAAAGATGAAATCATGTTTCCTGTGTCCTTCATGAATGAAAAAGTCACTCATAATTTAGCAGGGCATTTGCCCTATTATAATATGTTTTAGAATGTTATCCATCATTCCTTCCTTTATTTCACAAGAATTCATTGAGCACCTAGTATGGTGCAAGGTAGATTGCATCCTTTGAAGTTCATAGACATAGGGTTGCCTGACAAAGGCAACAAACACCCTCCAGGTAGCCAGTTTGGTAAATTTATTATGCTTCCAAGTCTGGTTCTCAGACCAAGAGAGTTCAGAAATGATGCCACCTAGTTCCAAGGTTTATCTAACTTGTCAATGCTGACTTAACAAATATGAAGCTCACAAGAAACTAATGTAATAGACAAAGAGGAAATACTGCAACATGGACCAGGAATTTGCAAGTGTACCCCCAACAACTTTAGAATTATGTAGAAATAGGTTCAAAATCTCACTGTCACTTGATTCTAACTTTGTGAAAGTCAGGCAAATTCTTAGGCCTTCAATGTCCCCACCTGTAAAACAGCAATCAGATCTTATTACACAGCAGTGTTGCTACTACTGCAATGACCTTTTTAAAGTGATTATCAGTTATTAAGTCAATAAACGTGTATGAACACCAAAATCATATTAATCACTAAAGACATAGACGTGAATGAGTCAAATGTCTGCATGGACTTTTAGAGGCAATGAGAGTGAAATACAGCTATATGTCAGAAATAACTCAGGTTGGTCCAACCACCACAATAAACAAGTATTGTGACAAAGTAACACTAGTTTTTTGGTTTTCCAGTATGTATAAAAGTCATGCTTATACTATAATGTAGTTTATTAAGGAAGCAATAGCATTGTGACTAAAGAAATCAATGCATATATCTTAACTTAAAAATACATTACTAAAAATACTAATGGTCATCTAAACCTTCATTGAGCTGTAATCTTTTTGCTGGTGAAGAGTCTGCTGATGATCAGCATGGGGGCTGCTGAAGGCTGGGGTGGCTGTGACAATTTCTTAAAATTAGACAGCAATGAAGTTTGTAGCATTGATATACTCTTCCTTTCACAAAAGACTTATCTTTAGCAAGTAATGTTGTTTGGTAGCATTTCACTCACAGTAGGACTTCTCTCAATTTGAAATCGGCCCTCTCAAACTTTGCTGTGCCTTTTGCAACTGTTTGTATTCTAAATCCTTTATTGTCATTTCAACAAAGTTCACAACATCTTCACTGGGAGGCAACTCCATTTGCAAAAACCACTTTTTTTTCATCCTTAAGAAGCAATTGCTCATCTGTTCAAGTTTTATCATTTTATTGCAGCAATTTGGTCACCACTTCAAGCCTAATTTCTCATTCTAGTTCTCTTACAATTTCTACCACAACTGCAGTTACTTCCTCCATTGAAGTCTTGAACTTCTCTTTTTTTAATTTTATTTTTTTGGAAAAAAAAACCACTTTATTGAGATATGATTGACATACTTCATATTTAATGTATAAAACTGTGCATATTTAATATATACAACATGATGAATTTAGCTTGAAAGCTTTCTGGGAAAACTACAATTAAAACAAGATTTAGCTAGCCAAAATGACCAGAGAGGTGTTAAGAGAAGACATGGTGAGCATTATATACACATATTTACTGAAATAGTTGTTTATTACTGAGAACCATGATTTTTTCATGTGGAAGAAAGTAAGTCAAATGTTAGAGACTAGTTTAAGTGAGAACACTGTATTTTTTCATTTTAATTAAAAGTATCAATATAAATTAATAAAGTGCGTTTACATTTGTGTGTGCATGTGTATGTTTAAGTATTTTTCACTCTCTCCACTAAAAAGACATAGAGACGATGGCTACCCCAGTAGCAGTAACTATCCCTAGCACCCAGATTGTAATCTTGAAAAACTGTTTTTCAGTAAAATAAAGCAAGCCTTCTTGGAGATAATTGATTAAAGTCATTTATGAAGGATGGAATCAACTTCTTGCAAACTCTTGTTAACTCTAATACTTTGTCCTTCTCCCATGAATCACAAAGGTTCTTTTTTTTATCAATATTTTTTATTATGATATTGTGGGGTACAGTTAAAGGTTAGGAATACAAATATGCTTCGTTCAGGCACCCTTGTTGATAAGAGGTGTCTCCCCATCCCCAGACAGATATTTACAACTGTTAATCCCATCTCCCTTCCCCTCCCCCCATAGTTTCCCACCACTGTCAGTCATTTTCTTATAGTATTACATTGGATGTTCAAGGTCCATTATATGAGTGAAAACATGTGATACTCAGATCTTTGTTTCTGTGAGAGGTCACTCAGTATTACAGACTCTATGTACCACATTTTTTTATCCAGTCTTCTCTTGATGGACAGCATGGTTGCTTCCAGGTTCTTGCTATTGTGAACAGTGCTGTGATAAATATACGTGTGCAGGTATCTTTTTTATAGAGTGATTTGAGTTCTTCAGGGTATATTCCCAGTAGGGGGATTGCGGGGTCATATGGGAGGTCAATATTTAGAGGTTTTAGGAATCGCCATACTGTTTATCACAGAGGTTGTACTAGTTTGCACTCCCATCAACAGTGTAGAAGTGTTCCCTTTTCGCCACACCCTCTCCAGCAACTGTTACTTTTTGAGTTATTGATAATTGCCATTCTGACTGGAGTTAGGTGGTATCTCAGTATGGTTTTGATTTACATCTCCCTGATGATTAATGAGGTTGAACATTTTTTTATGTGTCTGTTGGCTGCTCGGATGTCTTCCTTTGAGAAGTGTCTGTTCATATCTTTTGCCCATTTTATAATGGGTTTATTTGTTTTTTCCTTTTCAGCACGTTTGAGCTCATTGTAGATCCAAGATGTTAAGCCTCTGTCAGACCTGGAGTTGGCAAATACTTTTTCCCAGTCTCTAGGTTGTCTCCCTGCTCTCTTGATGGTTTCTTTGGCTTTGCAGAAGCTTGTCAGTTTAAAAAGGTCCCATTTGTCTATCTTATCTTATTGAGGTTTTGCTTCTGGAATCTCAATTCTATTCCATTGGTCTATATGCCTGTTCCTG
>NW_007251379.1:229144-288478 GCF_000164805.1 Carlito syrichta | reverse complement strand
TTCATTTTCTAAGGTTCTTATGGTTTGAGGTTTTACATTTAGGTCTCTGATCCATTTAGAGTTAATTTTTTTGTATGGGGATAGATGGGGTCCTGTTTCAGTCTTCTGCATGTTGTCAGCCAGTTTTCCCAGCACAATTTACTGAATAGGTTCTCCTCTCCCCAGTGGTAGGTGGTACAAAGGTTCTTAATGGCATCTAGAATATGAATCCTTTCCAGAAAGTTTTCAATTTACTTTGCCCAGATCCACCAGAGGAATTACTATCTGTGGCAGCTATAGCTTTAAGAATTTCTTTTCTTTTCTTCTTCTTCTTCTTTTTTTTTTTTTTTTTTTTTGAGTCAGCGTCTCACTCTGTTGCCCAGGCTGGAGTGCAGCTGCACGCTCATGACCACCGCAGTCTTGACCTGCTGGGCACAGGTGATCCTTCCATCTCAGCCTTCCAAGTAGCTGGAACTACAGGTTTGTGCTACTATGCCCAGCTTATTTTTTGATTCATTATAGAGATGAAATCTCATCAGATTTCTCAGGCTAGTCTCGAGCCCCTGAATCAGGCAATCCTCTCACCTCAGCCTTCCAAAGTGCTGGGATTACAGGCTTGAGCCCCCATGCCCGGCATGAATTTCTTTTTTTTTTTTTTTTTTTTGAGTTGGAGTCTCACTCTGTCACCCAGACTGGAGTACAGTGGCCGCTCCCGGCCACCACAGCCTCGACCTGCTGGGCTCCGGCGATCCTTCCGCCTCAGCCTTCCAAGTAGCTGGAACTACAGGCGCGCGCTACCACCCCCAGCTAATTTTTTGATTTATTGTAGAGATGAGGTCTCGCCAAGTTGCCCAGGCGGGTCTCGAACCTGCGGGCTCAGGCAATCCACTCACCTCAGCTTCCCAAAGGCGTGGGATTACAGGCTGAGCCACCGAGCCCGGCTCAGCATGAATTTCTTAAATGATAAGACATGAAAGTCAAAATAACACCTTGATCCTTGGGTGTAGAATGAATGTAACATTCATCTCCTTGTACATCTCTATCAGAGCTCCTGGGTGACTCATTATCAATGGTCAGGAATATTTTGAAAGGAATCTTTTTTTTTTTTTTCCTGAGCAGTGGGTCTCAACAGAAAGCTTAAAATATTCAATAAACCATGCTGTAAACAGATGTGCTGTCATTCAGACTGTGTTATTCCATTTTTAGAGCACAAGGAGAGTAGATTTATCATCATTCTTAAGAGCCCTAGGATTTTCAGAATAATAAATAAATCTGCATTGGCATCAACTTAAAATCACCAGCTGCTTTAGTTCCTATCAAGAGAATGAGCCTGCCCTTTGAAACTTTGAAAAAGGCATTGACTTCTGCTCTCTAACTTTTATCAAAGTCTTACATGGTAGCTGAATGCAGTAGCTCACATCTATAATCCCTGCCCTTTGAGAGGGCATGGTGGAAGGATCACTTGAGGCCAGGAGTTTGAAAGCAGCCTGGGCAACACAGCAAGACCTCATCTCTACAAAAATTAAAATTAAAAAAAAGTCAGGTGTGGTGGCACATGCCTGTAGTCTAAGATATTTAGGAGGCTGAGGTGGAGGGATTGTCTGAGCCCAGACGGTTGAGGCAGTTGTGAGCCATAACTGTGCCACTGCACTCCAGCCTGAGTGACAGAGTGAGATCCCGACTCAAAAAAAAAAAAAAAAAGAAGAAAAGAAAGAAGGAAGGAAGGAGGAAGGGAGAGAGGGAAAGAAAAAAAGTCCTAGATGACATCTTCTTCCAATAGAAAACTGCTTCATCTTCATTGAAAATCTGTTGTTAGTGCAGCCACCTTCATCAATTATCCTAGCTAGACCTTCTGGATGACGTGTGGCAGCTTCTCCATCAGCCTTTGTTTCTTCAACTTGCACTTTTATGTTAAGGTAGTAACTTCTTTCCTTAAACTGCACAAACCAGCCTCTGCTAGCTTCCAACTCTTCTTCTGAAGCTTCCTTACCTCTCTCAGCCTTCACAGAATTGAAGAGAGTTAGGGCCTTTCTCTGAATTAGGTTTTGACTTAAGGGAAATTGATCTAGTTTTATTTTCTATCCAGACCACTCAAACTTTCTCCATATCAGCAATATGGCTGTTTCACTTTCTCATCATTCATGTGTGCACTGGAGTAGCACTTTAAGTTTTCTCTAAGAAAAGTTCTTCTGCAGTCACACCTTGACTGTTTGGTGCAAGTGGCCTCGCTTTCAGTCCATCTGAGCTTTCAACAGGTTTTCCTCACTGAACTTCATTCTGATTTTTAATTTAAAGTGAGAGATGTAGAACTCTTCCTTTCACGTGAACATGTAGAGGCCAGTGTGGGGTTATTCACTGGACTAATTTCAATGTTGTCATGTCTCAGGGAATAGACAGGCTAAAGGAAAGAGAAAGAGACAGGGAACATCCTGTCAGTGGAACAGTTAGAACTTATATCACAGTGATGGATTAAGTTCTCTGTCTCACATGGGTACGGCTTTTGGCACTCTCAAACAATTACAGTAGTAACATCAAAGATCACTGATCATAGATCACCATATCAGATATAATAAGATGAAAAAGCTTGAAATACTGTGAGAATTACAAAAATGTGACCCAGAGACACTAAGCAAACACAAGTTGTTGAAAAAAATAGTGCCAACAGACTTGTTTGATGCAGGGTTGCCACTAACCTCCAATCTGCTAAATATACAGTCTCTTGGAAGCACAATAAAACTAAGAGCAATAAAATGAGGCATGCTTCTAATGACCAGGTCAGACTATACTGGCCTCTGAGGAGTTAGCTGCATGCTTCACGGTGCCAGGGTGGACATTCCCTGTCAGGGGATCAACCTGGGCCCAAGGTTCCTTCTAAGACTCTCTTCTTTCTATACTTTCTTCGTTGTCCAAGATCCCCTATGATTTATAACTTCGGTCAATATCCTTCTCCAAAAAGTTAATGTCAATAACTTCTAAGGTTATATCATGTCCTGGATAAAACAATTTTACTCTGACTAGGAATCTGGCCCTCTCTCTAACATGACTTCTGCATCCGATTTTTGTTTCATCCATTCAGTGTTTGTGGTATATTTGTAATGTGCCAAGTTAGCTAAATGGGAACTAGGCTTCCCAGAATTCTCAAGCCTGCAGCACTGGCTGCAGGAACATCTTGCCTGAGAATTGGAAGCACCAGCTTCTCCTGGAGATCAGCCCTAATGCTGAAGTTGGAAGCTTGAAAGTGGTGAGAGACCTACATAGGTACAGCCCTCCTTGTGGATTCTGGCCTTTCTCATAGGTTGTAGTTTGTCCTTCCTTTAACTACATCAGATTCATCTTTTCTTCCTGATGCCTGCTCAGCTGGCCCCAGATTTCATAACAACACATCAAAGCAGCAACCTCCCATATGCTAGTTAGCCAGCACCCACACAAACCTCTATATAAATCCTGTATAGTTGATTTATGGTTTCTGCTTCTCTCGTTGAACCCTTGCTGATATACTGTTATTTTAAAAACTTATTTCTCTGAGGGTAGTTGCCCTTGTGTCAAAGTTCCTGGGAAAATGGATAAACGACAGGACACTTCCGTGCATCTCTATCCCTTTTGTTTGAATTTGTTAATAGAAATGTTTATATAACACAAAATTTTTAACTATACAATTCAGTGGGGTTTTTTGGGGTTTTTTTGTTTTTTTGAATTGGAGTCTCACTCTGTCGCCCAGACTAGAGTGCAGTGGCTGCTCCCGGCCACTGCAGCCTTGAGCCGCTGGGCTCCGGCAGTCCTTCCGCTTCAACCTTCCAAGTAGCTGGAACTACAGGCAAGTGCTACCACACCCGACTAATTTTTATTTATTTATTTATTTATTTATTGTAGAGATGAGGTCTTGCCAAGTTGCCCAGGCGGGTCTCAAACCCGCGGGCTCAGGCAATCCACTCACCTCAGCCTCCCAAGTCACGGGATTACAGGCTGAGCCACCGAGCCCAGCAATAGTTTTTAGTCTATTCATAAAGTTATGCAACCATCACCGCCAGCTAACTGACACATGGACAGATCTGTGAAACTAACACCACAATCAAGATGATGAGCACATCCAACACCCCCAACAGGGTCTCCAAGCCCCTTTGGATTCCTCCGTCCCTGTCTTCCCTGCTCTGACTTTTTTCCTTCCCCCAGTTTGAGTTTCATATGCTCTTCCAGTTGTTTTGTTTGTTTTTTGAGTTGGCATCTCACTCTATCGCCCAGGCTGAAGTGCAGTGGCACGCTCCCGGCCACTGCAGCCTCGACCAGCTGGGCTCCGGCAATCTTTCTGCCTCAGTCTTCCAAGTAGCCAAAACTACAGGTGAGCGCTATCATACCCCATTAATTTTTTTCTATTTATTGTAGAGATGAGGTCTCACCAACTTGCCTGGGCTGGTCTCGAACCTGGGGGCTCAGGCAATCCACTCGCTTTGGCCTCCCAGTGCTGGTACTATTGGCTGAGCCACTGAGCCCCGCCCTGAAGTGAAGGTCACTGATTGGAGATCTTCTTTTTTACCCATTTTTATTTTAGATTCAGAGGTTCACAGGTATGTTTTATGCATGGGCATATTGTGTAGTGGTAGAGATTAGGTCTCAGGTATCCCATTACTGAGAGAGCGAATATTTCATAAACCTCCACATCCCTGTACCAATCTCCTTCTCCCCTTAGACCCTAGTTACCACAAATCTGTTTTCTGCTTCCATAAATCTGCCCATTCTCAGTATTTCACGGGACAGTTCATGTCCATTTCATGTTTGGGTTCTTAAAATTAAGCACAGTGTTTTCAGAATTCAACCATGTTATAGTGTATATATATATCAATACTTCATTTATTTGTATAACTGAATAATATTACAATGTATAAATATTATAAATATACCACATTTTATTTACATGTTCCTCAGCTGATGAGCATTAGGACTATTTATAGTCTATAACAACCAACTTTTGGATATTATAACTAATGCTGTTAACATTCATGTACAAGTTTTTGTTTGACCATATGTTTTCAATTATCTTGAATATGTAATTAGGAGTGAAGTTGCTGGGGTTTTTGATTGCTCTGTGTTTAACACATTGAGGGACTGCCAAAACATTTTCCAAAATGGTTGTCATTTTATACTCTTAACAGCAGTACATAGGCATTCCAGTATCTCCACATCTTCACCAACACGTGTTACTATCTTTTTTATCACAGCCATCCTAGTGGGTGTGAAGGGCATCTGGTTATGTCTATTCTTTCTTCTACAAGGGTTCTAGGTGACTAGAATGAAGAATGTCATCTCTACTGTCTTGAGGCAAAATTTTCTGTTGCAATCTGTGTGTGTGTGTGTGTGTGTGTGTGTGTGTGTGTGTACGTGTGTGTGTGTGTGTGCTAGTGTGCAGTGTCAGGCATATAGTAGGCTCTCTGTAAAATGGCTAAATCCCATTCAATTTTAAGAGGAAGAAATTGAGACTCAGAGAAGGAAATTGTCATGTTCAAGGCTGTCCAATTATTAAATGGTAGATTCTCTAACTTGTGAGTGGGTGATTCTGTACTACAAGATTAAATATGGCATGAGAGCTAATTAAAGAGACGGCTAGTGTTCAACACACAAATGATACACATTGGGTCAAAAAATAAGAATAGTGCTTTATGCTATTTCTCTGAGAATGTAGTTTTAATAAAAACTAGAATTATAAAGTCACATCAAAAAAATGAGGCCAGTGCCAGTAGGCATCTCTCTCTCCCTCAATAGATCATAAACACAATATTTTACATTAAAAGAACTGCTTAGAATATTCCTGCACCTGCATACTATTGAAGCATTTAGGAGGTAATATTCTTTTAAAAAATATTCCATTATATATTTTAAAATAAAATATATGAACAAACAAACTTAATATGTGAGATAAAATGTAGTTATTTTAGATTACTTTAACCATTAAAAAGGGGGTATAATGATGATTGTATGACACTATGAAAGTACTAAATGTCAGTGAAATTTACACGTTTAAATGGTTAAAATGGATAATGTTATGTTCTGTGTATTTTACCACAATTCAAAGAAAGGAGGTTGAAATTCTGCAAAGAAGCCTATTACACATTGTAGCGGTAAATTACATTCTATCAAGATTGGGCAAGGCCATGAGGGAGTGACTTAAAAAAATAGGGTTGCCAGGGAAACTTGCTCCTCTTTGGAAGAAGATATCCAACAGCTGCAGAAATACATCATGGTTGTTTCTGAAAATCCTCTCTTCTTGTGATTTGAGTCAAGTCATGGGAAACAAACAAACAAAAAGACACCCTTCCCAAAGGCACATAAAGATACTCATTTTCACACTTTCTCACAGATGTGCACATATTAGCACACATATGCAGCAGAGTGAGAAATTCACTGGGAATACTCTGGGCATCTCCTCTTTGATGGCTGGTGAGTCCAGGCTGGCAGGAAATCAACTGCAAGGACCTTCTGACACAAAGCCTAACTTCCAAAGCCCTGCTGAGGACTCTGTGCTCCCCAAAGCCTTTGATTCTAAAAGAACATGCACAGTAAGTTGAAAGTTGTTTTCTATTTAAGGCAGGAAGGAACTAGATATTTAACTGAAGCTGAATTAAGTTAGAAAAGACAAATACATTATGCCCAGGATTTATCTTTCTTTACAACTTCTTTGTGAACTTTGTACATAGTAGATGTCTTAAGAATATTTATTAAATTAAATTTTGTTCTGCCATTATCGATACTTACAAATGAGTTCACTTTATTGGCTAATCCAAAAGAAGTTTTAATTTTAATTAGTGAATATGTTGTCCATGCCAATCATAATCCCAACCATCATCATTGTTCCCTTTGTGTGAATGTGCTTCACCCAGAGGCTCCCACACAGTGAAAGACTTGGTATCTTCTTGAACAACGAGTGAGTTCCTTATTGAACCCATGGAGTTTGTTTGCCCAACTCAAGGTTAACAAACAGCCAGGGAGTTTGGAGACCTATGAGGAGACCTTGCTGAAAGCAAAACAAACAACAACAACAACACACGCTGCCCCATGAAAGCAATGATACTCAGCTGATCCAAAAACGACTCTCCCCTTTGGAGTTTGTATCAGAATACATGGAAGAAATCAGTTAATAAAAGGAAAAATAAAACAACTGAGGAAATTAAAGGATAGAAAGAGAAAAAGAGAGAGACTGACAGAACCCAGCCACAGCCCATGGGAATCACAGAGAAGCACAGTAGCTTGCTAGCTGGCATTGTATTCATAAAGAAAGGCTGTCTCTGTTTCTTTCAACATAGGACACATGAACTGACACTAAAAACAAGATCAGATTGTAAGAAAAATTCTGATCCTTGTTTCCATGTTCCAGCAATGCTTAACTAGTTCAACCACATACATAATCATAGCCCAAAGACTTGGTTGAAAATTCCTGAAATGTGACATAGGGATCAGGAGAAAATAACATTGATCACATGTAAGCCCAATCTATAAAGTGTTAGCAAGCAAACTGACATGAAGTGGAACTTTCTTATACACTGAGTACGGAGAACAAAACAAGCTTGGATACATGTCTGTGGAATCCTGTTGCTACCCTTGCTTATGACTGAACAATTGTAATATCCTTAATTTGGAGGGAAAAAAAGGTACAGCAGAATAACTTTAATGTTTATTGAATATCTACTGTATATCAAGCACTATACTAAATTCTCATATTTAATCTTAATAATAATTCCATTGGGATCTCAAATGCACTAAAAGGAAAAAAACAAACAGCCCCATTAAAAAGTGGGCATAAGACATGAATAAGCACTTCTCAAAAGAAGATATACAGGAAGCCAACAGACACATGAAAAAGTGCTAAGCCTCATTCATCATCAGAGAAATGCAAATCAAAACCACATTGAGATGCCACCTAACTCCAGTAAGAATGGCCATCATTAATAAAACAAACAACAACAGATGCTGGCGAGGATACAGAGAAAAAGGAACACTACCCTGCTGGTGGAAATGCAAACTAGAACAACCCCTTTGGAAGACAGAGTGGTGATTTCTGAAAGAACTAGAAACTGACCTTCCATAGGACCCCAGCAAATCCCTTATTGGGAATATTCCCGGAGGAACTCAAGTCATTCTATTTACCAAAAAGATTCCTGCACATGCATGTTTGTTGCAGCTCTATTCACAATAGCAAAAACATGGAACCAACCATGCTGCCCATCAAAGCTGGACTGGATTAAAAAAAAATGTGGTACACATACACACTGGAATATTATGCAGCCATAAAGAAGGACAAACACATGAACTTCACAGCAACTTGAATGGATTTAATCTATCATACTCAGTGATCTATCACAGAAACAAAGAACAGAATACCATATGTTCTCACTCATCAGCAGACCTTGAACAATTATCATAATACTTTAAGAAAGGGATTGGCAGTAGTGGGAAACTGCCAGGGGAGGGGGATGGGATTGGCAGTTGAAGGAAACTGCCAGGTGAGGGAGGGAACACCTCATCAACAAGGGTAATTGCATAATGAACATTTGTATACTTAACCCTGAATTGTACCCCACATCATTAAAATAAAGAAATAATAATAATAATAATCCCACTGGGTACAATAATCATCTCCAAGTCGCAGATGAGGTCAAGGAAGTGAAGTCAACAGTCCAGGTCACAGAACAACCAGGGGACCATCACGGGTTTCTAACCTGGTCTGCATATCTGCAAGAACTGTATTTTAATGTTACCTTAATCTGCTAATCATTTACCACATGACCCTGATAAACCAATTGACCACTGTGTGCTTTGTCAGTTACAAAATAAGAGTATTAGAGGGGATGATGGCCATAATTATATCTAGCTTGAAGATGCTACTGTTCAAAGTATGACTAAGTAACTTTTGACTTTAAGGAGGGAACATTATTAACAAAACAAACTAACATTTATATGAGCCCTCACTATGTATTCAGTCTGGCACATAATAGGCAACCAATAAATCAATTGAATTAATAAAAATAAGCAATCCTATGAACCACCTTATCTTATTTAATCTTCACACCTCTAAGACTTAGCTACCACTACCATTCCATTTTTATAAATGCAAAAACTAAGAAAACTGAACCTTAAGAGTGAAAAAATGAATCCCTAAAAAGGCACACAGTATATGTTGGAAATAGCTTCAACACAAGAAGTCTCCAATTAGAATGTTAGACCTTGACTGAGAAGACACAAAACTGTGAGAGCCTACAATTTCAAGTTGGCTAAATCTTTAGAATTGGATTGTTTAATTTTTTAAAAAAATATAAATCCATGAACAAATAGAGAAGCAGGATAGCTTCCAGGAAATCTATGAATAGTTATGAATGAGAAACCTATATTTTGGGTAAAGTCCCACTAAGCCATTACCTTCTCTCATTTCTGTTCTTGATCCATAAAGTGGAGATGGACCATCAGCCACAGGTAGGTAATAAGGTTAATAAGTAAAGAGGTTAAGTGTTAAAGTAGGCATGGAAGCCATTTGAGAATAGAAGTGTAATACAAATGCAAAGCTTTCTTTTTTAAATGTTCTAAAAGGTTCATCTTCTTGGCTAGATGCCAAGTAAGTGGTTCCAGAAGCTTTTGGATATGTGAGGTCAGGCCAGTTTTTAAAACTACATGTAAATGTACTCCCTTACCAGATGGCAATATAAAAAGAGCGCTGGACTTAGTTAACTTTCTAAAGAAATTCCAAAGTGTTGGGTTCTTGATCCAGGTCTGTCTGGTTTGTCAGGCTCCATTTTCCCAGGTCAGATCTCCGGGGTTCTAGTCTCCTTAGGGCCCTCAGAGTTTTTAATTCATCTTCAGAATCTCAGTACCCTCCTTTATATTACAACTTTTTCATTGGCATATCCAGCTGGTTATTTAGAACAAACTCAATTTTGAGTTCCCTTTGTATTTTATGCCATCTTTTGAAACATGGGAGTTAACCTGAAACTCCAGCATTGGATAATAAAGTATAGTTTTAAGTGCTTCCTTAATGATGGATATGTTTATTACCTTGATTGTGGTGGTAGTAACACGAATGTATACATGTGTGCAAACTCATCAAACTGTTTACATAAATTATGTTTTTTTATCACTAATTATAATATCAATAAAGTTGGAAAACACCTCCTTAAACCCTTTATTGAATAATAAAAATATACTTTGGTTACTATTTCTATTTTCAAAGGGTTATATACCTTTGTAAAATATCCTGTGAAAAATCTTATATCGGTGGGACGCACTGGCTCACGCCTGTAATCCCAGCACTTTGGGAGGCAGGGATGAGAGAATTGCTTGAACCCACAGGTTCGGGACCAGCCTGGGCAACATGGTGGGACCTCATCTCTACAATAAATCAAAAAATTAGCCTGGCATGGTGGCACACGCCTGTCGTTCCAGCTACTTGGAAGGTTGAATTGGAAGGATCGCCTGAGCCCAGGAGATCAAGGCTGTGGTGGCTGTGAGCGTGCCACTGCACTCCAGTCTGGGCAACAGGGTGAGACTCTGACCCAAAAAAAAAAATTTATTTCTACGCTTTTATAATTCTTAATAGGACAGTTCCCAACATCTATTAAAAGGCTACTTGCAAAAGAAAAAATTGCGTGTGGGGTTGAGGGGAGCCATGGTTATCTCGTTGCTGCTATTTTCTTTTTCAGTTGGAGTCTCACTCTGTCGCCCAGGCTGGAGTGCAGTGGCACACTCACGGCCACCCCAGAGCTGACTTGCTAGGTTCCGGCAATCCTTCTGCCTCAGCCTTCCAAGTAGCCAGAACTACAGGTGCACGCTACCATGCCCAGCTAATTTTTTGATTTGTTGTAGAGACAACGTCTCGCCAAGTTGCCGGGGCTGGTCTTGAACCCATGGACTTAAGCAATCCACTCGCCTCGGCCTTGCAAAGCGCTGGGATTACAGGCTGAGCCACTGAGCCCTGCCGCTGCTATTGTTTTTAACCTGTATTGTTTCAAATCTATTTCTGTGCTCCACTTTATGATGTCTTCACCAAATTGATATAAAAGGTGGATGTCTGCAAGATCCCAATTGCAAGAAACTTCTAGAAAAGTTTAATTAATGACTTTCAAAGATTGAGGAAGATTTGCAGTTATTTGATTATTCTGGAACATAAACACCAAATGAAAATCTCTAATACTGTGGAAGATCCCAAGTGAACAATGTAAATTTCTTTTCAGTAGATAATGTGCTGGTAGTCAAATAAGCAGACATCATTTTTTGAAGAGTTAAGGAAAGTCAACATAAATTAGTAAAAGGTTAATCATAAATTTTGTAAAAAAGCATAGTTTCATCATTCAAGTATGAATAGATACTTAAATATGTTTTTTATTGTTAGGACTTTTTAGATAATAACTGATTTATAGATAATAGGTCTTTCTAAATCCATGTGAACTGTCTGCAATGACAATTTCCAAAGCATGTAACACTTTATTCTCCTTAGTATTTACGACAAGTCTCCTACGGTCTTCTGTATACCGTTTAATTGATCATCAAATCATTTTTCAAAAATCATGAAAAGGTAAGTTTCAACCTCACTGCCCTTCATAAAGTCTGTCACAAATTCTAACTAATTGTGATGTGGGGCGAAAAAGTCTAAACAGGAAATTCTGTGCAGCAAAAAGTACTTTTAAATTATCCTGATTTATTTTTCTTGTGGTTTCTAATCTAAAGCATGCTTCTAAAATACCATTCTCAGCACATGGGAAGAAACACATTCTTTTAGAGTGGAAGTGTTAATTAATGTGCACGACATAGAGAGAACAAGGAAAAGGTTAGAGCTGATGTTTCTGCTAATAGCATTTCTAAAAATAGAGGATTTTTGAGACAATACTCTTTCATGTTAGTAACTTTCTTAAAATCCTGGGGCTTATTGCTAAGATACACTGATTGGTTGAAATGAAATCACCTGTTACATAGATCTTATTTACATGCATTCCCATTTTAACAAATTCTATCATTTATTTCTCATCAAAATTAACTTTAGGAAGAAAACTGGATGTTTTTTCTCTATCTCACAATCCACTGAAGGTTTCTTGGGGTTATCAACAAGAGCAGGTTTCACTCTGAAGTTATGATCAGAATGGCCTAGCACATCATTAACATGGCAGACAAATAAATCGACCTCTAGTTCTTCAGTGCTGTTTAATGCCATATTTTCCACAACATCTGATACCATAACCATGGTAACTAAGCTTTCTTCTGGTCTTCAAACGCACAGAGTTCTTCCATGATCCATGTCCCTCCCTGTCTCTCTGCCTGGCATGTTTTCCCGATTCTCCTCTGGGCAATATCTTGAAGGACTTATTCTTGTTGTGTTGGTGTATCAATCTTTTCAAGTATGTGCCTCCTTTAAGAGGCAGTGCACACCTCATTCCCTAGCATTGCATCTAGCACTGAAAAGGTCTGTTGGATGAATAAATGAACGGAGGCATAGAATAGCACTGGGTGCTGTTCATATCACTGCTACCACTCCATTTGATTTTTTACACCTGTTATTTTTTTTTTTTAATTCTCCAAGTTGTCACCTGCATTGGTTCCAAAGTCTTCTGATATTCACCTGAGACAGCAAGGATAGTTTATTCACAAGGTAACTGCTCAAAAGTACCCCGGGCACAAATTTCTTAAAAGTTACCAAATGAAAAGTGAACAAAAGGAAAAAGGGATGCTATAAAGTGTCAGAGGAAAAGACTTCAAAGTTAAATTTAAGAGTCCAAACCAAAAGTATACAGATGGGATTCATGTGTTCATTCATCTACTTATTCATTCATCCACCCAGAATTTCTTGAGCATCTGCTATGGATTATATTATGTCTAGATGCTAGCAATTCAGCATGGTTTAGGCAGAAGTGATCCTTTGCCTCATGAAACTTACAGTGTAGAAGAAGCAAGTCATTGCAAGTATAGTCACACACACCATAACGACATTTTGGTAAAAAACAAAACAGGCTACATGTTCCACAGCAGTCCCACAGGATTATAACAGAGCTGAAAATTTCCTACCACATAGTGATGTCTTGACGGTCCTGATCCTGTATAGATCAAGGCTAATGTGTGTGTCATTTTAGTTTTTGACCAAAAAAAGTTAAGTAAAAATGTTAAAAGAGAAAAAAGCTTATAGAATAGGAATAGAAAGGAAACATATTTGTGTACAGCTGTGCAATGTGTTTGTGTGTGAAGCTAAACATTGTTAGAAAATGTAAGAGTCAAAAAGTTTTTAAAAATTAATACTAGCCGGGCTCGGTGGCTCAGCCTGTAATCCCCCACCTTTGGGAGGCTGAGGTGAGTGGATTGCCTGTGCCCACGGGTTCGAGATCCGCCTGGGCAACTTGGTGAGACCTCATCTCTACAACAAATCAAAAATTAGCTGGGCGTGGTAGTGCACACCTGTAGTTCCAGCTACTTAGAAGGCTGAGGTGGAAGGATCGCCGGAGACCAGCAGGTCGAGGCTGCGGTGGCCAGGAGCAGCCACTGCACTCCAGTCTGGGTGACAGAGTGAGACTCCAACTCAAAAAAAATAATAATAATAATAACCTTACAAAAAAAGTTTTAGTAAATAAGGTGAATTTGTTATTGAAAAAGACATTTTAAAAATGAATTCAGTGTAGCCTTGTACAGTGTTTACAAACTCTACCGTAATGACAGTAATGTCCTGAGCCTTCACATTCACTCACTACTCAATGACTCACCCAGAACAACTTCCAGTCTTATAAGTTCCATAATGGTAAGTGAATACATACTATGGTAAATGAATACACACAAGGGTACCATTTTTTACCCTTTATAGCAGGAGCCCCCAACCTCGGGCCATGAACCACTGTCAGAAATGGGCCACACAGCAGGTGGTGAGCAGTAGGCAAGCAAGCGAAGCTTCATCTGTATTTACAGCTGCTCCCCATGGCTCTTATTATCACCTGAGCTCCGGCCTCTGTTCAATCAGTGGTGGCATTAGATTATCATAGGAGTGCGAACCCTATTGTGAACTGCTCATGTGAAGGATATAGGCTGTACACTCCTTATGAAAATCTAATGCCTGATGATCTGAGGTGGGGCCGAGGTAGTGATGCTAGCACTTGGAGAGTGGCTGCAAATACAGATTAACATTAGCAGTGCGATTAGACTGCACAGAGACCATAATACATCAAATGCATGCAGACTCATATCAAAACCCTATCAGTGAGTGGCAAGTGAGTTGATGTACTTTAATTGTATAGCTTTAAGTCAGAATCTGACACTTATTTTAGTCTGCATATGGCTCACCCATTATTTTATTTACCACTTGTGTCTGCACTTCTTTTTTTTAAATGGTGAGTTGTATAATTATTTCATTCTATATTACAATATAATAATAGAAATAAAGTACACAATAAATGTTATGTGCTTTAATCATCCCCAAACCATCCCCTCCTACACCTGGTCCATGGAAAAACTGTCTTCCGTGAAACTGGTTCCTGATGCAAAAAAGGTTGGGGACTGCTGTTTTATACCGTATTTTTTATGGTACATTTTCTGTATTTAGATACATAGATACTTTCCATTGTGTTACAATTGCCTACAATATTCAACCCTGTTACCTGTTATACAGGTTTGTAGCCTAGGAGCAATAGGCTATTCCATACAGCCTAAGTTTGTAGTAGGTTACAACATCTAGGTGTATGTAAGTGCACTCTATGATGTTCACATGATGATGAAGTCATCTCACAACACATTTCTCAGAACATATTCCCATTACGTGACACATGACCATATTTCATCTCTTAGAAAATGCATCAAACGCAATTTTCAGTATTATACTCTAATACATACCTGAATGCCAGTAAGTGGTCCTGCTGAAAATTGTTTTTTTTTTGAAGAAAGAAAGATACACAAATACAGCAGGATGTTGAACCTAGAAGACATTCTTCTAGATTATCTAAGACACGAATTTTCTAACTTTAGTGTTATTGTCTTTCCAAACACAAATGTGCATGACACGTAGGGGAAAAAACCTAGCCTCCTTGTCTGAAAAACCCTCCAGAGCTCCTTGAGGTATCTCTGCAGAACCCTAGGACTCAAAGGGGCAGAGATTAAAAATGACAGATATATTCCAACTCATTCATTTTAAAAGGAGTTTCATTCTAACATCCAAGAGGCTAAACTGTTCAAGTTAATGAATATCAATGCTAACTGGCAACAGAATGGGAACTAAAACTCACTCCTCTGCCTCTCCATTTCAGCACATTCTCTTCTATTCCTAAATCAACTGACTTACACTGAAAATCAAGAGAGATGTGATAAAGGACTGAGTCTGGCATAGATGCTAAAACATTAGAATCCCTGAAACATATTAATATTTCACAGGGAAAATTGAGTGGGATATGGGAAAACCATTTAACACGGAAAAATCCAGGACCTGCACGGTTATCTCACCAGGCAAGTCCAAGTGTAATGGAGAGAATATGTTTGTTTCAAAGGCCATACATCTCACACAATGGTTGCAGGTCAGTTCTCTCCCAGAAATGGGGAAGTTTAACTAAAATAATGCAAGTATTTTTCATTTTCTGGGCTCCATGAGGCTTCATGCTGCCTATTATTCCCTGAGATACCACTTTATACTTGCTTCCTTGCAATGTGCTCCCGCTCTGTTGTACAAAAGCCAAAAGGGAAAGTAATCTCTAAATGGGTCTGCATCCCACAGAGAATTTACTTAGATGACATTTAAATCTGTTTTTTAGGGGGGTTTTGGTGCCATTACAAGAAATCATACAGTCATTACACTTCAAATTTGACAGTTCTTTCACAGCATGAAAGGCAGAAATTAGGTCCAAATGTATTTATTTAAATGCAAGATTTCGCTTACCACCAGGACATTTGTGAAGACTGATGGATGACAGCAGATTGCAATGTCTGCACTATTGTTATTTCATGAACCCCTGGATGTGGATCGCCAAGCTCAATTATTCCAAATTCAGACAATAAACCCATTAAAGAGAACTTTCAACTACTATCTCCAGTTATTCAAAGAACTCCACGTAATCCATGTAGCAATCACATTTCAGAATGAAAGAGAAACTTTTGCTATGAACAGGTGTTGAAATTTATTTGAAGGCAAAGGACCCCATCAGGCCGCACTTAATTAATCAATCAGATCTCACAACTTCCACTAGAGTGTTCCCAACCTAAGAATTGAACCCAAAGTGTCAATCCTACTTGTGGAAAGTACAAATTCACACGGTCATGCTGTTCTTGCACCCTGTTTTGTGTGTGTGTGTGTACATGTAAGAACATTTATTCCATACAAAATTAAGCATTAGTGAAGAGGTTGTTCATCTCCAAAATGGAGCAAAGAGCTCTATGCTGGGTTTTCTAATGAGTAGCTGTGTGACCTTGGACTAGTCACTTAACCCCTGTGGTCTTAGTAATCCAATCTCAGGGCAGAAAGGAAGGCATTGCTAAAAGACCACCAAGACCCCTTGTAACTGGGAAACTGACTTTGAAATTCTATGAAAGAATTCCTTTGCACTTCATTTTGTAAGTGTAGAAAGACGGACTGATTACTTTCCTGTGAAACACCAAAGGCCTTGCAGCACCTGGACCCAAATTGCAGTGGTCAGGAAAATCTATGGGCTTGGATAAGCCCCGTTTCATCTGATTGTCCTGCCTCCATTTGGTGACCCCACATTGTGATCCCACCCCACCCCCAGGCCCTTTACACCAATTGTCCCCAACCTTTTTGGCAGCAGAGACTGATTTCATGGAAGACCATTTTTCCACAAACAAGGATGGGATGGGGGAGGATGTGTCGTCAAACCTCACTCTAATGTTATTCTGTATTTGCAGCCACTCCCCAGTGCTAGTGTCACCACCTTAGCTCCACCTCAGAACACCTGCCATTAAAGTCTCATAAGGAGCGTGCAACATGGATCCCTTGCATGCACAGTTCACAATAGGGTTTGCGTTCCTATGACAATCTAGTGCTGCTGCTGATCTGACAGGAAGCATTGCTCAGGTAGTAATGCAAGCAATGGGGGCGTGGCTGTAAATACAGATAAAGCTTCACTGGCTCACCGGTCACTCACCTCCTGCCATGAGGCCCCATACCGCTCTGTGACCCAGGGGCTGAAGACCCCCGCTTCAAGGCATCCATAGGAAGCAAGAAGGAAAGCCCTTGTTCTGAAAGCACCTGTTCCAGGCCTCCTTGCCTCTATCTTTAGGGTTCAAGAGGGAAGCCCGGCCCCCCTCAACTCTCAGGTTTTCATCTATCTCCATCTGACTCAAGTCCAGCAGCACTAATCTCATTGTGCCTTTTGTCCCTGTTTACCTCTGTCATCAAAAGAAGGCCCATATCTTCAGGTCTCTCCTCATCTCTCACATTCTAATCCTCTTAAGTAGGGAGACCAACCATACATCTTGAGATACCCAGGGCAGTGATAATTTATACCAGAGCACAAAGAGAGATAAACAAAAGATATTGTGGGCCCTCTTTAACTCTCATAATTATCCCCTACACAAAAACCATGGTACATTCCCATTTTGTCTTGTACCCATTTGTTGAGACCCCTCCGTTGTGACCTCTGAAATTCATGGTGCAACACCAACATAATCCCCAGCTTCTTCTCCAAACAACCCTTTCATTTTCTTGCTCAAAGAGAAATCTGGCCCTGTCCTGAGATCACTGCTTCCCCTGTAGGCACTCAGGTGGTAGTTATTTTTTTTTCTACCAGAATTCTTATAACTGCTAAACCTGGACACAGAGTAAAGTCTTTCTGGCTTCTCAATGTCAATTCTAAATCATCTCCTCTAGAGCCTTGACCTTGAGTCTTAGGTCATAATCTGACATCGCTATTATTTTCTCTACTATGGATCTCAGTTTCCATGGACCCTCCCTTTGTTGTTACTTTTTCCTTCAGGCTTTCTACCATTCTCTCCTCCTTCCATAATTTTGATTACCCTAATATTAAAATATACATGCATAAATAATTATTCAAATATCTAGCTCAGTTCTTTGAACATCTCTTCTTCAATAACCTTGACCTCCACCCTGCCTCAGCCATTCACTGCCATAGTCATACTCTAGAGAAGATTTCCGCAAACTTTTTATATAAAAGGTCAGATAGACATCTCAGCCTGTATGGTCTCTGTTGCAACCACTTAACTATGCCATGGTAGCACAAAAGCTTTCATAGACAGTATGTTTTAAAATGGGTGTGGTTGAATTTGTCTGTAATTTACCAATGGTTGCTTTAGACCTGTCAATAACAACAGTTGCAGCCCCTCCATGATCTAAGTTTCATGCATTTCACTCTCTGAATCATACCTTTCACCCTCCTCCCTCTCTCCAATAGCTCCCTAACTCCAGCAATTCTTAACCTCACTTAAAGTTCACCCTACTATTTAGTCATCACCCTCACCAACACCCAAATATTTTTTCTTCCCTCCTTACTCAGTTTATTTTCTGTTTCCAATCATTATAATCACTCCCTAGCATATGACTCCAATTCCTTTCCCCCTTTCTCAAGTATATTTTTCACAGTCACCTAGACAAGACCTGGCTAAATAAAACTCTTTTCTACTCTATGGCCCATACTCCCGCAGCTAGATGTGACTAGAGAAATATATGCAATCAGGGTCTCATTAAATCCTTGCACAAAAATTCAAGGAGCCCTCAGTGCTACAAGGCAACCATTCTACAGTCCCCTACTCAATTGCTCTCCAATCTTCCTAGACAACTATTTAATTATTTCACAGTTCTTTCTCCAAACCTTCAACACCTCTTCCCCCATTCTTACTTTCAGCCGATGGACCTTGCCTTCCACATCCCTGAAAAAACTGAAGCCATCAGAAGAGAGAATTTCAGAAAGCCACCTCACTTTTTCACCTAATGCTATCCTTAGATTACATGCATCTAATCTATATCCTCTATTCTGCCTCCCTTCCTGTTGCAATAGATAAAAAGCTTGTGCCTCTATCTAAGGCCAACCCATGCACTTGTATACTAGATCCAACCTTCTTCCAGCTACTCAGGACACAGCTCAGCAATTCTCCTGTCTCACTCCAATTTCTATCAATTGTATCAGTCCCATCAGACTACAAACATGCTATCACATCAGTAATCTTCAAGAAAAAAATTTCTTGTGCCCACTTCCCTTCCCAGCTCCTGCTTCCTTGTACTGCAAAGCTCTTTCGAAAGTTGCCTCTACTTTTGTCTCCTATTCTTTTCCTCCCATTTCTCTAAAAAAATCCAATAAGGATTTAATCTTTTCCCCATTGGTTAATGCCTTCCACATTGCTAAATCCAAAGGTTGATTCTCACTCATCATATAACTTGACAGGTTAGCAGCATTTGACACTTTTTGACATCCTGTCTTACAAGAAACAGTGGAAGAATTTTGTGGGAAAAATCAAGAGTTCAGTTCAGTTTTGGATGTGTTGCATTTCAGATGCATATTATTAGATATCCAACTGTAAGTAAGCAGTTGGATGTAAAGTTCTGGAGTTTAGGAGATTGGTCCAAGCTGGAGATCAAAACTTAGGAGTCAACAGCATGTAGACCTGTCATTGCAACCATGAAATGAAGGCAATCACTAATGGGGCTGGCAAAAATCTAAGCATGGCTCAGGGCGAAAGAGGGAATGGTCAGAGATCATAGTATTCAGTGATGCAAAGACACACGGAGAGGTGGGAAAAGGAGATTACATGGAGCTATGTAGTCCATCGTGAGAACTTTGGGAAGCCAACAGGGTCAGATGGAGAAATATTTTAATCACTAGAATTCCAGAGGGACTGTGGAAGGTAGACTGGCAAAGTTGGGCCACCTCCTGCATAAGAAACAGAAGGGAAGAGGAGATTATACTTCTCAGGGTCCCACATGGTGGGGTGAGTCAAAGGTCAGGGCATAGACTTTGGCAGGTGGATGAAATAGCAAGCAGGAAGAAAAGAGGAACTGGGAAATATATGTGAGATTCTTTGTCTGGGGCCTCCAAGAATCTATATCAAATTTACCAATCCACAGAATATTGTGATTATATTTTTTTATAGAAAATGTAAAAGTAGCAGTTCTGTATCTGGGTCTAATGAGAGGGGAAGGTTATAGGGATTCAGATCTCCTGGAATAAAGAAACAACTAAGGTTTGACAGTCCCTGGCTAGGGAGTGGTTGAGAGGGTGTGATTAGGAATTATAGGATAGGCTTCCAGCTGGCCCAGGTTTAGGAAATGGAGTCAGACTGAGGGCAAAAAGGCTCGCATGACATACAAGTTCCATATATACAAGTCACAGACCTCATAATGATATTTTAGTAAGGGACCATATGTGGGCCACATACATGACAGTGGCCCCACAGGATTATAATGGAGCTGAAAAAATATCTGTTGCCCTCTGATGTCACAACCACTGAAATATGTTTGTGGCAATGCTGGTATAAACAAAGCTTTTGTGCTGCTGGTTGTATAAAAGAACAGCACATACAACTATGTACAGCACATAATAATACTTAACAATGATAACAAACAACTACATTACTGGCTTATGTATTTACTACACTATACTTTTTATTGTTATTTTAGAGTGCATTCCTTCTACTCACAAAAAATGAACTTAACTGAAAACAGCCTCAGGCAGGTCCTTCAGGAGGGATTCCAGAAGAAGGCATTGTTATCATAGGAGATGACAGCTCCATGCATTTTACTGCCCCTGAAGACCCTCCAGTGGGACAAGATGCTAAGGTGGAAGACAATATTGGTGATCCTTACCCTGTGTAGGCCTAGGCTACTATGTGTGTCTTGTCTTTGCTTTTTAACAAAAAGCTTAAAAAGCAAAAAAATCAAAATCAAAATAAATTAAATTTTAAAAATAAAACAGCTTATAGAATAAGGAGATAAAGAACTAAAATGTTTGTGTACAGCTATACAATGCGTTTGTGTTTTCAGCTAAGTGTTATTACAAAAGAGCCATAAAGTTTAAGAATGGTTAATTTATTATTGGGCCAGGTGCGGTGGCTCAAACCTGTCATCCCAGCACTTTGGGAGGCTGAGGCAAGAGGATTGCCTAAGCTCAGGGATATGAGACCAGCCTCGACATCTTGGCAAGACCTCGTCTCTATAATAAATAAAAAAATTAGCAGGGTGTGGTAGTGCGCGCCTGTAGGTCCAACTACTTGAAAGGCTGAGGAGGAAGGACTACCTGAGCCCAGCAGGTTGATGCGAGTCATTAATCCATGTGGTGACACCATGGATTAATCTGGAGAACACTATGTTTTGTTTGTAGATAAACTAGTTGCCAACATTTAGAAATCAGAAGAATGTACACAAAAATCCTCAATTTGAAATGATTTTGAAAAATCAGATAATGGGGCAGATACAAAGTCTGCATTTTCAAAGCACAAAGACTGGCTGAAGTTGAGTCACAGACATTCCTTTACGCAGGGCATGTGTCCTCTAGAGCCACTGCCACTCTCTGTGGCACCAACTGCTTCATTCATTCATCTCCTACTTGGCCCTTGTAAGCATCAGAGTTCATAATTCCTGCCTTACACACAGGACAGATTTCATGTCTACCTCATTCTTCCAAAAAACTCCAAATGCAATTCAAAGTCAACAACAACCCACGTTTAAAAACAAAAGTGAGCTAATGTTTTTGCCTTCTAGTACATATACCCTCTGCAGGTGAAATAATAAAATATTTTTCCTTTGTGTCGCCTCTTTTCACAGATTACTTCTATAATACTCAAGAGAAATACGAGAAGCAGATATAGGTCCTGATTCTATTGCCACATTTTCACAGTCAGTAAAAACAATAGAAAACATGTTTAACGATTTTTCTCTTGTTAAATAGAAAAACACAGATAGGACCTTACCACCATGATAACTATTGGGTGTTATATCTCCTAGGGCTTCTCCAATATAGGAACACTGCAGGGCGTCAGAGACCAACATCAATGTCATTTATCTGCCAGACCCAGTGCATACAGGCCAGGGTACCCAAGCCTTAACTGGGAGCCCAGTCATATTGTTTTCATCTCTATTTTGTGAGACAAATTGAGAGTTTGACCAAGGAACAGTACCCCCCCAAAAAACCTCTTACAATTATTTTTCTCTGGACTTTCGCAATTTCTTTGATTCATTTTTAATCATCATGAACAGTAAGACAGAAGAATAAAACGGGATGATTCAATGAGTACAATTACTGCAGGCATGGGGGTGGGGGCTGGGAGGCTTAATAAAACCAATCTCTTCATTTTACAAATGGACAAATCTAAAGCCCAGGGAGACAGACATTTACTGCTCAAGATCACTCAGCTTTTTAAGAGAAAGCTCAAAAGCTCCATTTCACATTCAGCCATAAGGAACTCGAGACACACTTGGATTGAGTAAGTGGTGACCAAAATCAGACATATAGATAAGAAACAAAGAAAATCTCAACAACTGGGCCTCCAGATCAGTAGGGCCCAGAGATGGATCTATATCTGAAGTCTCTCTGAAGACATCAGGAGTAGTTTGAAGACCTTTGTTCAATAATCTGACTTTCCACACTGCCCCTTCTCTTTCTCTTTCAACACGTGCCATGATCCTCCACAGAATATTTGTTTGGGGGGGGGGCAGGGAGGCTATAAAGCATCCCTTTTCTTATGCTTTTGGGACAGTCGAATCTACTTTTGTGAATTTCTCTCCTGCACTGTAGAAAGACATAATGAGGTTGATAATCAGGCTGTTTTGCCCTCTGCTTTTTGTGTTTTGTTTTTTTGAGTTGGAGTCTTACTCTATCGCACAGGCTAGGGTGCAGTGGCCACCCCAGCATCGACCTGCCGGGCTCTGGCAATCCTTCCACCTCAGCCTTCCAAGTAACAGGGACTACAGGCACGTGCCACCATGCCCAGCTAATTTTTTGATTTATTGTAGAGACAAGGTCTTACCAAGTTGCCTGGGTTGGTCTCAAACCAGCAGGCTCTGGCAATCTACTTGCCTTGGCCTCCCAAAGCGTTCGGATTACAGGCTGAGCCACTGAGCCTGGCCTTTTTCTTTCTTTCTTTCTTTCTTTCTTTCTTTCTTTCTTTCTTTCTTTCTTTCTTTCTTTCTTTCTTTCTTTTTTTTTTTTTTTTTGAGTTGGGGGTCTCACTCTGTCACCCAGTCTGGAGTGCAGAGGCACGCTCACCACAGTCTCATCCTGCTGGGCTCAAGTGATCCTTCTGCCTCAGCCTTCTGAATAGCTGGAACTACAGGTGCATGCCACCACACCTGGCTAATTTTTTTTCTTTATTGTAGAGATGAGGTCTTACCAAGTTGCCCAGGCTGGTCTCAAACCTGTGGGCTCAGGCAATCTTCTCACCTCACCCTCCCAAAGTGCTGGGATTATAGGCGTGAGCCACCATGCCCAGTCTGCCCTCTCTTGATGGAGAGATGGGTATATGGCCTCAACTAACCAAATGAGCTCTTCCTCCCTCTACCCCACCACCCCTCTAGACAATAAATCTTGAACTGATATGAAACGTAGGTTGGGGCTCAGTTGTATGAAGTGAAGTGGCTCTGGTAGGATTTTAGTGCTTGTTACCCCACAGTCTCTCTGTGTATTTTTCTTTCCTGAGCCTGGCTCTCCATCCTTCCCTTATATTTTGTGAATTCTTTTATATCCTTCCAAGAAATTGCTTGTCCCTTTAAGTTTGGCCATAATGGGTTTCCTATATCCAAATAATTTAGACCAATCAATTGTGTTAGATATTTGTCTGCCTGCACAAAACTTCTGCTTTTTCATGGTCATTGTTCTCCAGTAACTTTAGCTTGTTCATGTCTCATCACAGCTTTCCAAGTCTTACTATATAGCCTCAGTTATCAAGCCTTAATGCAAACAATGAGTTGTGTGTCACCCATGAGTCAGAAATCTGGAAATGGGACCTTAGAATCTGCATTTGATAAGAATTCCAGTTGATCTGGGCACAGCTGATCCCTAAAATATGCTGCTTTATATAATGACCCTCCAGAATTTGCTCCCTCTTTGCTGATTGCCTTCCTGTCTAAGTATTTCTTAGTTCTTCATGTTCCTGAGAGAGGAAGTCAGCAGGCCCTAGTCTTTACATGCCTGGCCCCAAAAGGCTATGGAGTAGGTCAGATGCTTACAAAAGGTCCAGTTGGCCATCAGGTGGGATAGAGTCACAGGGACCAAAGTGAACGTGATAGGATTTTAATCACAAGAGGCTCAGTGGCAAGCACTGTATTTGATGCCACAAGATCTGTGAATAAGAAAGCAGGTCCCTGACTACCTTTCCAATAATTCTTCCTCCAACCACCTTCCATTCAAAGGTCTCTCTGACTTGATTCATCCTTTGAAAATAAGATCTGAGATTTAATGAAATGTGTTTAAATGAACAACTCTCCTATCTATGAGGTACAGGCCTGTAATGAATAATTGGTAGGCTGATTACTTAAACACTTGTATTCTCTTGTTAATCACTTTAATTACCACCTCCTGAATCTTCTTTGCAGCAAAACTAAAAAAAACCCTACATCTCTGAAGAATGATAAGGCATTCATGTGGAGACCCAAATTTCTTTATAAAAGCATTAGCTCTTAGAGTACCAGAGTAGGTCCCATTAAGAAAACTTTATAACCAAAAAGCCCAAATCTACAAAGATTATGAATGAGAAAGAAAGCATTTGTATTTTTTAAAGTTTATTTTTTAAAACTCTACCATGCAAGGTTACTTAAACCTTCTCTATATGGGAGAGTTCATTTTCTTTTTTCTTCCTGCATTCAATATTAATGAAGGCTTCATACGGGCAGGCTCTTGGCTAGGGACTCAAGATGGCTGAGATAGGCTCTTGCCCTCCAGGTACTCATGGTTTACTAGTGGAGGCAGACATTGAAGAAGCGTAAACAATAATAGACCATTTGAATAAATGTACGAATGTATGAATACAAATGTACACATCTAAGAGTAGAGGGGAAAAAAACAGTCACTTCGTGATAGAGGAGTTGGGAAAGATGAAAGCTATGTGAAGTAGGTCTGAGAGGACCAGCAAGTTTATCAGGTAAGGAGACTGGAGGCCAATTACAGTAGATCTACAAGACTGAGTCAAGGTATAGAAAAGAAGAAAGGCATGGACGTTAGAAGAATCAATGGCAAGGTTCAGGACACGTTGCCCCCAAATATTTTGAGCTAAAGGAATAAAAAACAAAAGAAGCAGCAGGAAGGTCAATGTATGACCTTCTACCACCCTTCTCTCCTAAGGAGCTCATTCAAGAGATGCCCTTTCCTTACCTGGAAGAAAGAAACATCCTTATCTGAAGACACAGGGACATAGAGAAGAATCTGAACAAACAGGGCTTGCCAAGTCCTACCTGAGTTTATAACCATTTGATCTTACACCCTTTATCTGATTATACTTTTTTCCAGGATGATCCACTTCTTCCCCAAACCTAAGCATAAAAAATACACAAGCTCACCCACTTCTTTCAGTCCTTATTTCCTAATGAAAGCCCCCATGTCTTGTAAACCTACATTAAATAAATATCTATGTTTTTTTCTTGTTAATCTGTCTTTTGTTACAACAGTCTCAACCATGAACTTAGAAGATATTTTTCTTCCCCTACAGGAACATGGGAATACTGGACAGCAGGGTGGACGTTGGTAAAACTGGTTGGGAAGGACTGATACATGTCAGAAATGAAGAACCGTTGAACATTTGTGATCCAATGTTTTCAATAAATAACTTTGAGAGGGGGTTGGAGGATGGTGTGAGTAGGGAGAAGATGAAGACAAGGTGACCGTATAGGAAATAGTCTGAAGATCAGAAGAGATACTTGTGGAAGCTGAGATGGAAAGAAGGGAGCTGATTGGAAAGATATTTCAGAGGCAAATGGACCAAATTTGGTTGCAGAATCTCTCAGTGGTGAATAGATCTTTGGAGGTGGATGAACCTGAGTAGAAATCGCAGCTCTGCCATTCACTAACTGTGTAACACTGCATAAGTTACCTCATCTCTCTCAGCTTCATGTTTCTCATCTTTTAAAAGGAGGTAGAGTTATTGAGAAAGAAATAAACTAATGGTGTAACATACTTAGTATAAATTAAAACTCAGCATATAGTGAATGTTCCGCGAATGTTAGCTGGTATTTTTACTATCATTTTTTCACTAGTATTGTAATAAATGATTGATGGAGACAAGGGAATAAGAAATGACTGTCTAACTTGGCAGAATGGCAAATGGGAGACAGGCAATAACTATAATAGCTAGCATCTACTGAGAGTTTAGCAGTGTTCCAGAAAAATCCAGTGATTCTAGAAGAATCAATGGCAAGGATGAGTTCAGGACATGTTACCTCCAAATGTTTTAAGCTAAAAGAATTTGAAAAAAGAAGCTTATTTTATATTAAAAGTTCACGTACACAATCTTCTTTACTCCTTATAGAAATCCCGGTTGTTATTATTATTATTATTATTATTATTATTATTATTTTGAGTTGGAGTCTGACTGCATCACCCAGACTGGAGTGCAGTGGCCTTTCCCGGCCACCGCAGCCTCAACCTGCTGGGCTCCGGCGATCCTTCCGCCTCAGCCTTCCAAGTAGGTGGAACTACAGGCATGCGCTACTACACCCGGCTAATTTCTGATTTATTGTAGAGATGAGGTCTTGCCAAGTTGCCCAGGAGGGTCTCAAACCCGAGGGCTCAGGCAATCCATTCACCTCAGCCTCCCAAAGGCACGGGATTACAGGCTGAGCCACCGAGCCCAGCTGGTTGTTATTATTATTACCCACAGTTGACAGAGGTGAACATTGATGCACAGAGGTTACAAAGCTTGCTTGGACCACACAACTTTAGAAGTAAAGAAACATAGGCATTTTGATCTATGATCTATTTTGAGTCTGCAACACCACCATTCTACAAAGAAGAAGGCGAGAGAAGGCCCAGGATGGGCTCAAGGGGCCTAGGTGAGGGGAAACATTAGCCAGTTTGACTTTAACATGCTCTGAATCACATAAATGGAGAAGTGTGATAATAAAGTTGGTATGTTCCTAAGCCATTTTTCTCCTCAAAAGAAAGATCAAGCAACAAAGAACCCGAGACAGGAAATCATGAAGAGCTATCGCTAACAGAAGACCGATCAGAAATGCAGGGGTGTCTCAAAAATTACTTTGCAAGACTGAGAGAAAATACAACTGGAATAATATTTAAGCTAAAGGAATAAAAAACATGCAACTGCTCAGGAAGTGATCCCTGTGCCAAGGGAAGCAGTAACTGTATCCTTCCATTCTCCTGACATTTACATCCCCAGTGTCAATCTTGAGGGGTACCATCAGAACCCTTGTGTCCTTCCTCAAGCAGCACTGTCTCAATGACATCAAAGGAACACCAGGGATTTTCCTGTAGGGTATGTCCATCAGAAGGTCTCAGATAACAGAGAAAGGAAGTTTGTGGCTTCCCTGCCAAGGACTTCACCACAGTCTCTTGGGAGCCGGCATGCCTGATCTGGTTCTGAATGACAGAGCTCACTTGGCAGCCACTTCTGAGGAGAACATCGGGAATCAGAGAGCCTTTCTGCCAGTCTGCCAGTGAGTTCACCCCCAGGCGTCTTCTCTGACAGAGCACTCAGGGCTGCAGGGAAGTTGAGTCTCGGATGTTAATTCCAGAAGCTTGACTGATAAATACTCTCCACCCTCAACACAAAACTTGTCTCCGTTCTTTTTTTTTTTTCTTTTTGAGTTGGAGTCTCACTCTGTCGCCCAGACTAGAGTGCAGTGGCCACTCCCGGCCACCGCAGCCTCGACCTGCTGGGCTCCTGCGATCCTTCCGCCTCATCCTTTCGAGTAGCTGGCATTACAGGCATGCGCTACCATGCCCGGCTGATTTTTTTTATTTATTGTAGAGATGAGGTCTCGCCGAGTTGCCCAGGCGGGTCTCAAACCCGCGATCTCAGGCAATCCACTCACCTCAGCCTCCCAAAGCATGGGATTACAGGCTGAGCCACCGAGCCCGGCTTGTCTCCGTTCTTTAACACCCATGCATTTCTCTTCAATATTCAGCACAAGAACAATATTTTGGAACTACCTCTGGTATCTGAAATGTTGTCCTCCAGAATAGAAAGACATCTGGATTTTCTGCCAAGTCTGTGACTTACTTGCCTTTTTTTTTTTTTCCTTTTTTCTGTTTTTGATTCGGAGTCTCACTCTGTCACCCAGGCTGGAGGGTGGTGGCACACTCACAGCCACCACAGCCTCGACCTGCTGGGCTCAGGTGATGCCTTCCAAGTAACTGGAACCACAGGCATGTGCCACCATGTGTGGCTAATTTTTTTTTAATTTATTTATTGTAGAGATGAGGTCTCAATGTCCTTTCATTTTGCTCAATATCCTTTCATGCACACACATACACACACACACACACACACACACACACACACACAGACACACACACCCCTCTACAGTCAAGTTTGTACCAAATGAACCTATCCTCTTGTTCTGACTGGACTAAGGATATACACATGACCCAAGATCCATCAATCAGATTCTCTCACCTGGACGTCTGGAATCTCTGAACCATGTATGAGTTGATAGAAGCTGGGATCGAGGAAGACATCATTTTGGAGAACTCTTCTTGATGTAGAAAAACAGAAATAGGAAACAAATACCCAGGAGGCTCTAGATCATCACTCCAGTCCCTTCTAAGACGTAACTGCTCTTCCTGCTTTTAAATTCTATGATATACCCTTGTATTTTGCCAATAAATTACCTCTTTTTGGATTAAATTAGTTAGAGTCAGGATCCATTCTTGTAACCTAAACAGCCTCCACTAACATATGCAGTAAACAATTTTTATGCAAATACAAATATTGCTGGACATTTCACTCTCCATAAGCCCAAGATAAGGCAGAAGCAAGCATTTCCTCACTGTGATAAATTTTCAGGCAAAATCACAATAATGATGATAAACTGAGTTTATGCTTTTTTCTTTTTTTGGTCGGGGTCTCACTCATCACTCACTCAGGCCAGAGTGCAGTGGCATGATGATGGCTCACCACAGCCTCTACCTTCTAGGCTCAGGCAATCCTTCCACCTCAGCCTCCTGAGTAGCTGGATCGACAGGCATGTGCCACCACGTTTGGCTAATTTTGGGGGGATTTTTGTAGAGATGAAGTCTCACTATGCTGGTCAGGCTGGTCTTGAATTCCTGAACTCAAATAATTCTCCCATCTTGACCTCCCAAAGTGCTGGGATTGCAGGCATGAGCCACCATGCCCGGGCTTATACATTTTGTGTTTCAAGGCGTGCTTACTAGCTTATGTGATTTAGTAAGGACATCAGGGACCCTGTTTATAGCCGGTGAAACA
Organism: Carlito syrichta; assembly: GCF_000164805.1. NCBI lineage: Eukaryota > Metazoa > Chordata > Mammalia > Primates > Tarsiidae > Carlito > Carlito syrichta. Next base: position 259,177 of record NW_007251379.1, on the reverse strand, counting down.
GAAACACAGAAAGGTTCCATAATCCATCCCTAGTGAGTTCTTTCTTCTGTCTTCATCCAAGATCTTCTATGTCATGTTTTAAGTAGTGTGGTGTGATTTGCAATGGATGTTTGAGATGGAAGGATCATTGATTCTGAAAGGTTAATCACCATTTGATCTTTCTTTTTTGAAAGTAACGTAGCTAAATTTTCTGAACCTGCTCTCCATGAAAACAACATATCTTCAGGTTTTCCTTTTGGAGGGTGTTTGTTAATGTCATCACAGAATGGAGCTGCAAGATTATTGGCTATCCAAAATTCAAAGTATGACAAATAAGGCAAGACCTCATCTCTACAATAAATCAAAAAATTAACCAGGCATGGTGGTGTGCACCTGTAATTCCAGCTACTTGGAAGGCAGAGGCAGAAGAATCACCTGAGCCCAGCAGGTCAAGGCTGTGGTGGCCGTGAGTGTGCCACTATACTCCAGCCTGGGCAACAGAGTGAGACTCCAACTCAAAAAAAGAAAAAAGAAAAATATGCATTTTGTTCATAATATATTTGCAAGAGCACAATTATGTCTGCATTCAGTATCACTATTGTTTTTTACTTTGATCATTTCTACTAGACATAATGCCGCACTGCCTAACTCAATAATCTGTTGTTTTCAAATGGTTTCTCTCTACCAACCAACTGCCCCTCCCTCCTTCTCTGAGTTCTCATAACACTTGATATTTTTATACTTGTTCATGTCTTATCTCAACAAATATATTACTCCAACATCTGCTCGGTCATACTAGACTGTGAACTTGTTGAAAGCAAGAACTCTACCTTTTGACTCTGTATTCTCAGTACCCAGTATAACACGTAGCACATAGAAATTATTGACTCTGCCGAATGACAAAAAGTGAGTATATTTTATCCATTCAAATGGGCCCTAATGATCTTAGGGACAAAGAGCATACCACTTTAGACTTTGTGGGCATCGATTTATGTTTACCAAATAAGTACATGCTCTCTAGTTCATGAAATGCACCTATGCTCAATGCTATGGGGGAAGAGTGGAAACAATGCATCAGACATTGTTCTCACTTTGATGAAAGTTACAGAGAATACACTTACGCCAAACACATCATGGTTACTATCATCATCACCATCATCTTCCTCGCTAGCCTATTTAATAATCATCTATTATATACCACGCATTGTGTTAAGTTTGTCACATGCATTATTTCCTTTAATTATCACAACCCTGTATAAGGTAAGCTGCTACTACTATTCCCACTTTATAGACTACGAACTGAGGCTCACAAAGTTTTAAAAAATGTGCTTGAGGTTACATAGCTACTAAGTGGAAGAATGGAGTCCCCAACTCAAGTTTGCCCATCTCTGGAGTTTATACCTAACTAGATGCCAGAAAGAACTATGCCAACTCTAAGTGTACTAAGAATTAAAACAAGGGAGGGAGCAATGAGGCTGGATAAAGAAAATTCTGGACAGAACTCTGAGCACTTCAACCTGAGCATCTTTACTCAGACATAAGGCATATATGGTAAAGTTATTGCAGTTCTAAGTAAGTTTTATCCTCCCCCCACGCCCCCCCCCAATCAGTTTTCTTAAGGAAGGCCCTTAAGTCATTGTACAAAACTGTTTTTATGGTATCTGAAAGCTTGATGATGCGCTGAATTTACTGCCAGAGGGTAGCTTGGAAAGTTCCCAGGCATGATGGCAGAGGATGGGGCAGGCCTTTCTGGGATTTATTGTTCCCGAGATGAGCAGTGGCCTCAGCACCACTAATCAGACCATACATCAGAAGAGTGATTACTATTGACTCTTCTAGACACACAGAAAGACAAACAAGTGGCTTGAAAGTAAACAAAAGCAGAGATCTGGAAGCTCCCTCATCTCGCACAAGAGAGCTATGAATCACCTTAGTTAAGGATTCATCATTGTCAAGTGTCACCTGGGTCACAGCAGAGGTGTGAAGTTGTATACGGGATGGCTTATATCACAGACACAACAGGAAGAAGTCAAGAAAACAGGGGGAAAAAATAGCATCCAAAAATTATTAGTGAGAGTGAAGTCCCCTTATGGGCTTATTTCCATAAACAATGTGATTTGGAGAGATCCCAGAATCGGAAGTCGAGAAACCTGAATTCTAGTCCCAGGTCTGCCAATAACTACCCTGTAGGATGTTGCTAAAACACTCTGAGTCTTCATTTATCCATTTATCAAATACAGGCAGACCTCATTTTATTTTGCTTCGCTTTACTGCACTTTGCAAAATGGTTTTATTTATTTATTTATTTGTTTGTTTATAAATTGAAGGTGTGTGGCAACCATACAAAGCCAGTGATACCATTTTTCCAACAGCATGTGCTCACTTCATGTTTCCATGTCACATCTTGGTAATTCTCATAATATTTCAAACTTTTGCATTATTATTATATTTCTTACAGTGATCTATGATCAGGGATCTTTGATCTTCCCCTGTACCCATATAAAACAGTGAACTTAATAAATTTTGTCTGTGTTCTGACCACTCCACCAACCAGCCATTCCCCTGTCTCCCTCCATCTCTTGGGGTCTCCTATTCCCTGAGACACAACACTATCTAAACAGGGTCACTTAATAACTCTACAATGGCCTCTAAGTGTTCAAGTTTGAAAGAAAGAGTCACAGGTCTCTCACTTTAAATAAAAAACTAAAAACAATTAAGCTTTGTGAGGAAGACATATAGAAAGCCAAGACAGGCTAAAAGCTAGGCCTATTACCCTAAACAGTCAAGCTGTGAATACAAAGAAAAGTTTCTGAGATAAATTAAAGGTGCTAGCAACTCTGGTGAATACACAAATGATGTGAAAGTGAAACAGCCTTATTAAGATATGGAGAACGTTTGAGTGGTCTGGATAGAAGATCAAATCAGCCACAACTTTCTCTTAAACCAAAGTCTTATCCAGAGTGAGGCCTTAACTCTCTCCAATTCAATGAAGGCTAAGAGAGGTAAGGAAACTGCAGAAGAAAAGTTGGAAGCTAGCAGAGGTTGATGTATGAGGTTGAAGGAAAGAAGCCATCTCCATAACATAAAAGTTCAAAGTGAAGCAGCAAGTGCTGATGGGAGAAGCTGCCGCAAGTTATCTAGAAAGTCTAGGTAAGATAATTGAGGAATGTGACTACACTAAACAACACATTTTTCATGTAATAAAACAGCCTTTCATTGAAAGAAGATGCCATCCCAGATTTTCATAGCTAGCGAGAAGTCAATGCCTAGCTTCAAAGGACACGCTAACTCTCTTGCTGGGTGCTAAGCTGCCAGTACCTTTAAGTTGAAGCCAGTGTTCATTGACCATTCCAAAAATCTAGGGCTCTTAAGAATGCTGCTAAATCACTCTGCCTGTGTTCTAGAAATGGAAGAACAAAGTCTAGAGGACAGCACATCTGTTTATAGCATGGTTTATTGACCATTCACTGTTGAGAACTGCTGCTCAGAAAACAAGATTCCTTTCTAAATATTTCTGCTTATTGACAATGCATCTGCTCACTCAAGAGTTCTGATGGAAATGTACAAGGAGACGAATGTTGTTTTCATGCCTGCTAACACAACATCCATTTTACAGGCCATGGATCAAGAAAGTCATTTCAACTTTCAAGTTTCATTATTTAAAAAATACACTTCAGAAGACTATAGCCGTCATAGATAGTGATTCCTCTTATGGATCTGGGCAAAGTAAATTCAAAACCTTCCAGGAAGGCTTTACCATATTAGATGGGAGGAAGCCAAAACAGCAACACTTACAGGAGTTTGAATGAAGTTGATTCCAACCCTCATGGATGACTTTGCAGGGTTCAAGACTACAGTAGAGGAAGTCACTGCAGATGTGGTTGAAATTGCAAGAGAACTAGAATTAGAAGTGAAGCCTGGAGATCTACTTGAGTCCCTGCAATCTCATGATAAAACTTGAACGCATGAGCAGTTGCTTCTCATGGATGAGGAAAGAAAATGATTTCTTGAGATGGAGTCTCCTCTTGGTGAAGATACTGTGAATATCACTGACCTGACAACAAAGGATTTTGAATATTACAAAACTTAGTTGATAAGACAGTGGCAGAGTCTGAGAGGATTGACTTCAATTTTGAACTAAGTCTCTGGCTGGTAAAGTGCTATCAAGCAGCTTCACATGCTACACAGAAATCCTGAAAGGATCAGTCAGTCAACTCAGCAAATACCATTGTCTAAGAAATTGCCACAGCCATCCCAATATTCAGCAACCACCACCCTTATCAGTCAACAGCCATTAACACTGAGGCAAGACCTTCTACCAGCAAAAAGATTACGACTTACTGAAAGCTCAGATGATCATCATTTTTTAGCAGTACAGTATTTTTAAGTATTAGGTACATTGTTTTATAGACATAATGTTATTGCATACTTAGACTATATAGTATAGTGTAAAAATAACTTTTATATGCACTGAGAAACAAAAACTTCATGTGACTTGCTTTAATGACTATATTCACTTTACTGAGGTGGTTTGGAACCGAGCCCACAATTTCTCTGAGGTATGCCTGAGGTTTGCTGATGAATCCTTTTACTTCTTAATTTAAAAAGTCAACTGTTTACAGGTGTAAGCATGTTATTCATTCATATTGTGGTAGATTAAAAATCAGGACACCTAGTTTCTAATCCAGTTGACTAGAATAGAGAAGTTCCCTTCCTTTCTCTGAGTCTCAGTTTCCCCATTTCTAAAATAAAGGTATTTGATTAAATGGCCTCTAAAGCCTCTTTTAGCTATTACTGTCCTTGAATCCATATTTTTTAATCTCACAATATGAACTTTTATTAAAAATATAAATAGCAAGGGTGATTATTTGACTTCTAAGAAAAAGAGGTATTTTCTGCTTACCCAGGAGTCAAATGGAAGTGAAATTCTGAAATAAAAACAGAAAGACAGGTCTGGTTCTGACAATACTAACAAATGTATGTCCTCATCCACAGGGGAAATGTATGAGCTGGATTTTTACAGGCAGAAACAGAAATAACATTTCTAAAACTTTCCTGGTAAGAATACAAATGCAAATGCAAGCTTTCTGGCTCAAGTTGAACTATGTGGACTCACAGCCATGCAGAGTCACCAAGATCACAGCTACGGTAAACTCAGGCAAACTCAGGCATCATGATAAACTACTGGCAAACTTGGGTATCATGGCAATATATATAATAATAACATCTCTTTATCTCACCATCTCCTCTCCCATAACATGATACCTTGAAATTACGTGTGTGTGTGTGTGTGTGTGTGTGTGTGTGTGTGTGTGTGTGTGTGTGTTTATAGCATACCTATATATCCTTGACTGATAGGTTTTGGCAGTGCTCTGTGACAGGCACCAAGGGAGATATGTGTTAAAATACCGAAGTGAATTCTCTAACAGCTTATTAAGACGGAAAATTCAAGATTGATGTGCATTTTCACCATCTACACGTCTGTGGGAAACAACATCCGCTCAATCGTTAAGTCAGAATACCAACCACTGCTAAGACAATTCCACTTTAAAAAATCATCTTTTACAACACCTTTTAAACCAGAAGTGTCATCGGAAACTTCAGAGGCTCCTAGTACTGATGGAGATTCCCAGGGATCATGAAGTGTGCTAAGCACTTTCTAGACCTATTTTCATTAGATCTGCACAACTATCTAGAGGGTTGATATGAACTTATTCCCATTTTAAAGGTAAGAAAATTGAGACCCAGAGGTTATTTGCCCCAGGTCATGCATGTGTTCAGCTTGCATGGCTGGCTTTGAACCAAGGTGTGGATAACTTCAGAGCTCTTAAATTCTGTACAGCTATTGTGTTCTCCAAGTTCCTGGACTTCTGTGATTTAGTCACTATACGAATATGGAGTAGTTACTGCAAAACGTCTTCAATCTGGCTTTTCCAGTTGAAGCGTAGAAACAAAAATAATGACAATAAAATCCCCTTCTCTCTCTTACTATAAAGAACAACATAAGATATAAAGATCTAAATTAAATTAAACTATGCCAGGTCTTTGAGAATGAAAGCAAGCCAAATTTCATTTTCATGCTTGAATTTTCTCATCTATCAAGTGGTTAAAACTGCCTTACTTTAAAGAGTTGTAGTGAGAATAACTTTTTTTAAAATGTGAAATTCTTTGGGAAATGATGAACACCTATATAATAATTTTTTTATTATTTTCACCATTATTTGAGCATAATAAGATATTAGTTAGCAGTTGGAAAGAGAAAAACCTTTACTCTGTACTTTATTTTAAAAAATATCTTCCTGTTCTTTGTTTCTGTGATAGATCACTGAGTATGATTGACTCCTACATCTTTATGATTTTTAAAAAAAATCTTCCTTTAAACTGCATCTCATATGACATGGGGTTTTAGAAGACTGAAAAATTACTTTTTACAAGGAGGAACATTTCCAACCAAAGGAAATTCTATGACTACTCAATTGTTCCAGTCACCCATCTTTGAAAGGTAAATTTGGAAGGGATAGCACTATCAACATAAGTTGTCAAGAATGTTTCCAATCGGCATCATTTTGTCTCATTTTGTGTCTGAGGGTGATTTACAAAGCAGTGACTCAGACGGGAAAGATGAAGTATCTGGCTATAAGAAAACAGGATCACTCTAGTGTGCAAAATAGCATTTTATAGTTGTAGAAATATATTTTGCTATTTTAGATATGTAATTAAACATTTGCCACATCCATGAGTTTTAACTTTAAAGTTTACATCGAATAGGACATTTGATGCTTAGAATGAAAAGTATACAGGTTTGGGCCAAAAGTCAGAAAATATCTATAGCACGGGAGAAGGGAGAATTACTCAGTCTGCCTAGCCTCCAGTCTCACTTTCTTTACGTTTGCAGATGTGGTGCCTGGTCATAGCTTTTTTTTTTTTTTTTTTTTCTCTTGAGTATTGACTAAATTTGGCTCTGTGGTATGAAATGCAAAACTCAAACATCTTAAGCTTACTTATAAAACTGCTGTCAGTTTATTTGTTAGTGGCCACTAAGAAACCAAAGTCAAGTGGAACTACCTAGAAGTAGCAAAGGTCAATTAGTTCTTTGGTTTAAATAATAAAATGAGACTCCGTACTGAACTTGCATCTTCCCTCCCCAAATGTGACAGAGTCCAGCTTTATATACATTCATACAAATATTTTCATTCCACTGGATCTGAAAATAGCACCAACGTTATATGGGTGAACAAGATCTGAGTCCCATCGGTTGGCGACCTAACAGTCATTCCTTCCCTTCTTCCTTGGTAAGAGAATCTCAATTTGTTCACCCTCCTCTGAGTAGTCACATCGTTCAGGAAAACAGGGTTACTCCAGAAAGTCTTGATTACTGTAAACTAACCAATCAGGGTGGGTTTTTTTTCTCCTTGGCAAAGAACTTGTTTTAGGCATGAACTTCTGACCCAATTTTAGCTAGTGAGATATAAAGCACAGTCTGTTTGGGGACTTTTAGAAATGTCTTCCCATTCTGTATAAAAGGAAAATATTGGGTACTACCATTTTCTAACTAGTCACCATTGTCTAGAGTAATGCTCTGAACTGCTTTGAACGTTAGTAATCCACACAAGAGGACAAGCCAACATGCTAAGAACAGTAATGAAGAAAAGGAAAAGAAGCTGGCTCCATGACTCAAGTCACTGAATTGCATTAACCATCTTTGGAACCTATCTCTAAATGTTACAAAGGATGAGATGAATATTCTTGCAGTTTATAGCATCTTTTGTTTATTTTCCTGATATTTGCAGTCAAAAGCATCCTAACTACTATAGACTTTCACCCTCAAATTAAAAATTCCAGTTCTTCCATAAGCCCACTGCTGAACATATATTGCTTTAAAATAATGCAGTCACCCACACCAACAGCAACCTCTCTGTATGTTATATGATCGGGAGGAAAAATGAGATAATAGAACTTTCAGAAATTCCACCTTGTCTGTTAAGCAAAAGATGATGCTTACTTTATTAAGATATTAGGAAAGACAAATGGTATTAGAAAGAGTTCGACCTCAATACATTAGCTCTTCGTAACTACCGTTTTGTATAGTCATAATGCATTGTAGCACATTAAGGCTCTCAATCTTGCAGCAATAAAATCTGACTAATTTTATTGTATTTTATTGTATTTCTCAGGGTTTTTTCCCCAAATATATGTAGGCAAAGAACCCTTTTATTCCAGATAAAACACAGTAGTTGATCCGGCAGAATGAATGCTCTTAAAAACACACTTTGAGAAGCATTAACTTACAATAAGAATTTTTTTCTTAATTTCGAGTCTCACTTGAATCTCACTCCGTTGCCAGGCTGTTCATGGCCACCACAGACATGACCTGCTGGGCTCAGGTGATCCTTCTGCCTCAGCCTTCCAAGTAGCTGGAAGTAGAGGCACGCTACCATGCCCAGTTAATTGTTTTATTTATTGTAGAGATGGGATCTTGCCAAGTTGCCCAGGCTGTTCTCGAACCCTTGGGCTCAGGCATTCCCCTCACCTCGGCCTCCCAAAGTGCTGGGATTACAGGCTTGAGTCACTGTGCCTGCCCAAGAATGTTTACTTAAGTACATTGGAACAAAACGTGTTGAAGAAACTTCACCATTTAAGTCTGCCTATTTGCAGGAAAGCATTTGAAAACAAGAATAACAATGAGCACCTTGGACTGGGCATTGTCATCACTGCTTTAACTCATCAAGTTCAGATACTATTATGAACTTCATTTAATAAATGAGGAAAGTGAGGCAAAGAAAAAAAGGCCCTGTTACCCCAGGTGTGCATGGCTCATGCTGCTAATGTTTGTAAAAAGGAAGAACTTTATCTTACACTTCAAACTAAGCCAAATCCATTGCTAGACAGGCATTTTTCCCACTGGTTTAAGTTGGCCATGAGCAACTTGGCAAACCCTGTCAGAATACTATGTATGGGAATTCAGTGTCAACTGTCGTCTTAAAACCTGGGCTGATGGCTTCCGGATGTGGCAGTGTTGGTATGATTTGGAGACACTTCTAATTAAAGACACAGTTGAATTGAGTTTAATCCTGGCACAAACAGCTACAGCCTCCTCTTAACAGCATTTGCATTTGCATTTGTAGAAATCCTTTGGGCTTTCTGGTTTTTTTTTGTTCTTTTTTTTTGAGTTGGAGTCTCACTCTGTCATCCAGACTGGAGTGCAGTGGCCACTCCCGGCCACCGCAGCCTCAACCTGCTGGTCTCCGGCGCTCCTTCTGCCTCAGCCTTCCAAGTAGCCGGAACTACAGGTGCGCGCTACCACGCCCGGCTAATTTTTTGATTTATTGTAGAGATGAGGTCTTTTCAAGTTGCCCAGGTAGGTCTCGAACCCGCGGACTCAGGCAATTCACTCACCTCAGCCTCTCAAAGTGTGGGATTACAGGTTGAGCCACCGAGCCTGGCCTTTTTTTAAGGCCCATAAAACCTCAGCAGATCATTCACAAACAAAAGATAGTTGAAGTTTAAAAGGTTTCTGAGCATTTAGCCCAACCATAAGTTTGCTGAAGATAGGGAATGTATTCCAAAACGCTGAATATATAATTGGCATGAAAATGCATATCTGTAAGTTGGTTCCTATTGATCCCATGTTTTTATCAGTCTTTCTAATTAGTACATTTCAACCTAATATTTTCACATGACTGTAATATAGAAATACATCTCATTTAAGTACAGTGAAGATCATCAAATAACAGTAGACTATTCTTCTCCCTACAATGCTTTTAAATTTTAATAGTCTCTTATTTGTCATTTGGCTAACAATCCAGTGATGAAATGCCATTTTAACGCCCTAAGTAAACCTACATGGACAAACACCAGGATGAAGGGGGTACTTGCATATGTACTTGCAATATCACCAATAAAGCACATTAAGAGAAAAAAGCAGCTAGTTTTTAGATGGAGACATTTTAAGTGTAACTCTTAAAAACAAATATGGAAATTTGCTTCTAAGGTCAGAAGGTGAGGCCTAAGAAGTGCATTACTTTTCACATTAAATTCCAGCATTCTTCTTCCCATGAAGCGTTGCACTGAGATATTTTAGAAGGAAGGTAAACTGCATATAAGCATAACACAACTGCTTCCATTCATGTGGTGCTTTTCAATGTTTTGCTTTTTTTATTTTTAAAAAGTGTGATACTGTTCCTAAAATGGAAAGCTATGCAGATGTTCTTGTATGGATGTCATTCTAAATATGGGTGGAGACAGAGAATGCGCTTATCCATGTAAGCCTCAAGACAACGTTGAAATTTAGGCTGAAGGCTGGGGGTCCGGTGGAGGTGATCAGACCCAATGTACAGAGGGTATTTGGTATGCCTTCATTTTTTATTTATCAGTTCTCAAAATATTACAATGACAGGTATCCCTTCATAGCTACATTTCTACAACTCTAGCAGGTACTCCAAAATGTCATCAATATACCTGTTTCACAGAAGTGTTGCTCACAGCAGTGAGTGTTAGGAGATTTCACCTACTTCTCAAAATGCCAGATACCCTTGCCACTGATCTGGGAAGTTGGGACATTAAGGGTAAGAAAGGGAGGTTAAAAGCCCATAGTGATGTTTTTAAAAAACTATCTATCTTGAAAATCTGTTAAAAATAATAAATTAGTTTCTGGGAATATAGAAATGCCTTTAAATTGTCATAGCTTGGTGAAAGACAAATGAAGATCTAGGGGTTTATGGAAAGTTTTGCATGACATTTTGAGAGCAAATTTCCAGGTTGTTAAGTTTGAAATATATTTTCCAAGTAAAATGCTCTCCAAAGTTTTCATTTCTATCATCTTCATTTATTTTTTAAAATATTTGCTGAGTTGGCCGGGCAGGGTGGCTCAAGCCTGTAATCCCAGCACTTTGGGAGGCGGATGTGAGAGGATTACCTGAGCCCATGGGTTTGAGAGTAGCCTGGGTAACTTGGCAAGATCTCATCTCTACAATAAACCTCATTTCTACAATACATAAATTCAATAAAAAGTGTGTGTGTGTGTGTGTGTGTGTGTGTGTGTGTGTGTGTGGTGTGTTGAGTTATAACTGACATACATGAAATTGCACATATTTCACAGACATAGTTCGATAATCTTTGACCTATGTTCACACCTAGGAATTATCTGTACGATGAGAATAACGAATGTATCCATCAGACCCAAGAGTTTCCTTGTATCCTCTGTAATTTCTCTATATAATTAATCCCTTTTAACCCAGACAACCACTGACATGAACTGTATGTAGCTATAAGGTAAGCTTGCATTTCCTGGGCTGTTATATAAAAGGAATTATGCAGTACGTCCTTTTTTTCCTTTCTTTCTTTCTTTCTTTTTTTTTTATCAGCTTTCTTCCACTCAGCATAATCGTTTTGGGATCCCCCAAGTTGTTGCATGCAACAATAGTTCCGTTTTGTTGCCAAGTAGTTTTCTATTGTGTGTACAGATCACAATTTGCTTATCTGCTCATCTATTGCTGGACACTTTTGTTGGCACCAGTTTCTTAAGCTGCAGTGAACATTCTTCTGTAGTTCTTTTATGTGGACATATGCTTTCTTTATTCTTGGGTAAATACCTAGGAGTACAATGGTTAGGTCATATGTTAAGTGATAAATTTAACTTCTTAGAAAGTGGTTAAACTGTTTTCCAAAAACAGCGGTACCATTCTACAACCCCACTAGTGAATGTACAAGCCTGCTGACTGCTCTACGCCTTTGCCAACAATTGGTGTTTTCCGTCTCTTTATTTAACTTTGGCCTCTCCAGGGGAATGCAATCATATCTCCTTGTGGTTTGAGTGTGCATTATTTCCCCCAAGGACTAATGATATTGGGCATCTTTTCATGGGTTCGTTTTCCATGTATGTATGCTCCTTGGTGAAAGTCTCTTCAAATCTTTGCCCCATTTTCATTGTTTTTGTTACTAAGTTATAAAAGTTTTTTTCCAATAGCCTGGATACAAGTCCTTTGTTTATATATGTTTTGCAAATATTTTCTCCCAGTCTGTGCTCTGCTTTTCACTTTCTTAACCATGATTTTGGAAGAGCAATCATAATTTTTTTCTTTTATGCTTTTGTGCTGTTTATGTCATATTTTAAAATACTTGACAAACTCAAAATTACTTAGATGTTTCTTCTATTTTTCTTCAAGAAGTTTCTAGAAACCCATCAATCTTGTGTTGTTATAGCTGTGTTTATTTATTTATTTTTTGAGTCAGGGTCTCGCTCTGTCACCCAGGCTGGAGTGCTGTGACACGATCACAGCTTGCTGCAGCTTCAACCTCGTGGGCTCAGGCGATCCTTCTTCCTCAGCCTCCTGAGCAGTTCAGACTATAGGAATACACCACCATACCCAGCTAATTTTTTTTTTTTTTTGAGAGATGTGGTGTCACTATGTTGCCTAGGCTGGTCTTAAACTTCTGGGCTCCAAAGTAATCCTCCCAAATTCAGTATCCCAAATTGCTGGGATTACAAGTATGAGCCACCACGCCTGGTCAATGTAGCTGTTATTTTTAATGAGTATCTGTACTCACACCACAGTAAGGCTGTAAACAGTACACTTTCCATTTTTCATATCACCATGAAAACTTGTTCTCTACAACAGATTTAGGCCAAATAAAATGTTCATTTTTTATAATTTGAGAGGTGCGCATAGCCTCTTCTTTAGGAAAAGTGACTTAGAACAAGAAAAAAATAGCACAACATTGTATAAAACATTTATGGTCGCAAAAGTGCTGTTGAATTCCAAGAAGCTTCCTGCTGATACAAGCAATGGTGTAAATGTTCAAAGAAGTCTATGGTGGAGAGAACTGTTTCCTTGTTGTGTGTTGGGACTATAAAAATTGATCCTGGCTGAAAAGAAGGAAGACTGTGTGTGTGTGTGTGTGTGTTTAATTTTTTATTTTAAATATGTGGGGTACAATTCAGGGTTAGATATACAAATGTTCATTATGCAGGTACCCTTGTTGATGAGGTGTGCCCCCCCCCACCCAGCAGTTTCAAGAAGAAAGATTTTAAAGATTAAAAATAGATGTCATATTAAATCTTCTGAGATGGTATTTAAAACTGAAGGATAAATAATTTAGAACTTTGGAAAGTTGCTTCCTGCTTTCCTTTTAGAAGTACTTTTCCCCGGGCGGGTCATAAAATTATAACTGCAAAGTGGTTGTTTTTTTAAACTTTTTAAGAGATATATCCTTACCGAAATATAAAATTTATGTGTACATCTTTTGGCAATGACTTTTCTTTATTAAAAAAATAGATTTTTGGCTGGGCGCAATGGCTCAAGACTGTAATCCCTGAGCCCAGCAGATTGACACTGGGGTGGCTATGAGCGTGCCACTGCACTCCAGCCTGGGAGATAGAGTGAGATTCTGACTCTAAATAAATTAATTTAATAAAATAGATTTGGGGGATACAAATGCTGTTTTGTTGCACGGATATATTGTGTAGTGGTGAATTCTAGACTTTTAGTGGACCTAGCACCCGAATAGTGTACATTGTACCCTTTAAGCACTGCTTATCCTTCCCACCCTCGCTCTCCCACCCTTCTGAATTGTCAGCATCCATTATTCTCCTTTCTATGTCCAAGTGTACACATTATTTTATTTTTTAAAGATGTGGGGTACAATTGAGGGTTAGGTACATAAGTGGTCGTTACTTTGCCTGGTTTGGGATCAGGTTCCCTTATTAATGTTATGTAGTTCCCCTCGCCCCTGGTAGTAACCCACTACTGACAATCCCTTTCATGTAGTGTTATGATAAATTTTCAGGGTCCACTTATGAGTGAGAACATGTGTTACTCAGTTTTTTGTTTCTGTGATAGATCCTGAGTATGATAGACTCTAAATCCATCCAAGTTGCTGTAACGTCCATAATTTTGTCCTTCTTTATGGCTGCATAATATTCCATTGTATGTATGTACCATATTTTTTTAAACCCAGTCCACTTTCAATGGGCAGCATGATTGGTTCCACTGTATACATTATTTATCTCCCACTTATAAGTGAGAACATTCAGTATTTGACTTTCTGTTTCTAAGTTATTTCACTTAAGATAATGGCCTCTAGTTTCATCCCTGTAACTGCATGTTGCTTTTTTAACTTTGAAAAGGTTATAGTTTAAAAAAGGTATACTGTTACTGACTCATAAAACTTATGTGCATAATGTTTGTGTTCTTTTGGTAATGATTTTTTTGAAGAGAAGAGAAGTGATCAATGATCTGAAAACTGGAGATGATCGTATCTCAATTAAATCTAACAAAAAATATTATTGATTTTCTATTATGTGCATAGCCAAATGATGTGCAAAACACTAACTGTGGAGAAACAGAAAACTGAATAATGAATGAACTCTGCCCTTAAACTTTAAATTTTTACAGATGTTCTATTAGTTGAAAGAACTCTTAATTGTGTGCAAAATACATCTAAGGTAGAGGTAAGAAAATGGAGAGATGATTTTCACCTGGAGGGACAGAATAAAGCTTGGATACCAAGTAGAGGGGTAAAGTTAGGATTTATAGGGCATGGCTAATTTCAAGGTTATCTCAAAAGCCACTAAGAGGAGCTTGCACATGAAGTGCTATAGGAAGATAAGGAAACCAAATAAAGAATTTGTGAACAGATGCAAGGTATAAGTGATGAATAAGCATGGTATAATTCATGTATGAACCACTGTGCTAGAGCCTGGGTCAACAAGGATGGAGTAATACAGTAAAAATTGTCTTTAGATTATCAAGCAGTAGTAGAAAGAATGCTCAGAGAAATAAAAAAAAGAGATATTTGCAAAAACTTGAATAAAATAAAGTAAAACTCAGGGTGAGCAGAAGAAAGGAAATAATAAGAAAATAAATGTTAAAAGACAAGAAGGAAGTAAAGCAAAAAAACAAACAAACAAAAAACCTGCAGAAAAACAATAAAACCAAAACCCAATTTGTTAAGAATATAAATAAAATAGAAAAATCTCTGGCAAGATTTATGAGGTGAAAAGAGAAGGTACACATTACCAATTTCATGAAGGAGAGAAGTGACATCACAACAGATTCTACAGATCCTTAAATGATAATAAGGTGATATTACAAACAACTTTATGCCAATAACTTTGGCAACACAGATAAAATGGAAAATTTCCAAGAAAGACACAAATTACCAACATTTGTTTAAGAAGAAATAGAAAGCCCAGATAGCCAAATATCTACTAAAAAAGTTAAGTTTGTAGTTTAAAAACTTTTCCACAAAAAGAAACTCTGGTCCCAGATTTTCATTGGCAATATACCAAACATTTAAGAAAGAAACCTTGTCAATTCTAATAAATACTTCCAGAAAATTGAAGAAGAAGCAACATTTTCCAATTCATTATATGAAACTAGCATTACTCTAATACCAGAACCTGGCAACAGTATTCCACAAAAGAAAACTACGGACCTAGCCAACTAAATGAACATTTTTAAGTCTATAAAAATGATAATATATTGAGATCAAATGGTACTTATCCAGGAACACATTGTAAGTTTAATATTTAAAAATCAATTAATATAATTTACCATATTAATAAATGTGTTTTTTAAAAGTATGCTTATGTTAACAGATACAGAAAAAGCATTTAATATTGTCAATATTCATTCCTAAAGATACTCTAGCAAAGTAAAAACAGAAGGAAACTTTTCAAACATGATAAAAGGCATCTACAAAAAATATACAGATGGCATTATACCTGGTGAAAACTGAATACTGTCTCTCAAAGATCAAGAGTAGGGCAAAATGTTCACTCTTACCATTTCTAGTCAACATTATCATGAAGGTTCTGGTAAGCCCAAGAAGGAAAGAAAAATAAACTAAAAGCATGCACATTGAAAAGGAAGAAAAAATACCATGTTTATATGCAGATGACAATCATTTATACATATAGCATCTATACAAACTCTACCAAAACTGATAAGTGATTGTCACAATATTAAGGGGAGAAGAGGAACAAGGAATTATATAGAAACCATGAGAAACTTTTGGGAACAATGAATATGTTTATTATCTTGATTGTGGTTATAGCTTCATGAATGCATATTTATATATATTCTACACATCAAATTATGTACAGTAAATTCCCTACATGTGAACCTTCAAGGTGCAAACTTTCAAAGATGCAAACATGCATTCACATGTCCAATCATGTGAGTCAGTTCATGTGTCTGGCATACACTGTCATGTGCATGCAAAGCACTATATTGTAAGATTTAAAATATTTATCTTTTGTTTGTTTTTTTATGTATCATTTGTGTGAAAAGTATTACAAACATATTACAGTACAGTACCTTGTGAATTGTGTACCTAGGCTAACTTTGTTGGACTTATGAACAAATTGGACTTATGAATGTGCTCTCAGAATGGAACTCATTCATATGTAGGGAACTTACTGTACTTTAAATATGTACATTTTATTGTATGTCAATGATGCCTCAATACAGTCTTAACAAAGAACTATTATCCTAATAAAAGTCTCAAATGGCTTATATTTTAAATGCATGTCTTAGACCAAATATAAATATTAAATCCACATATGGTCTTTCTTTTCTATAATCCATGTGGCCGTGTGAAACAGCTGAAGCTAATGAAATGTAAGTAGAAGTTTCTGCTAGGGAGGGTTCAGGAAAAACCTTTGTTTTCCTAATAAAAATGAAATATATCTAACTAGGATAGTCCGTTCCTCTGTCCCCTTCCACTCCAAAACTAAACATGATGCCTGGGAGAATGGCAGCCAAGTACTCGTAGTCAAAAGTTTAAAAAAACTTTAAAAAAAATTTTGTTCTCAGAATAATTTTAAAAAATGGAAGAGTCACTGGCCCTGACAAGCCGCTAAATCAATGCCAGCCACTGCTTCCCTCCCTAGATGATTTTTCTAATATGAGAAAAATAAAGCTCAACTCTTTATTTCACTGTTTGTCAGGTTTTCTTGTATTTGCAGCTAAATGAATTCTTACAGACACACTTCCTGTTGCCTAAAAAGAACATAGCTCTTTCCTACCCATATTGACTTACTAACACATTGATAACCTCTTCTCCATCTCTACCAGAATCTTACTCCCCTGATTCTCTTTCTTGCCTTTTTTCCAGCAAGTCTGAACTACAAAGATACTTCTGGGAAATGCTGGTATTCCTTTACCAAGCTAGGAAAGTTTAAAAGTAATTCAACGGCTAACAACTACATGAAAATATGCTCAACAATCTTAAATATCAGGGAAATGCAAATTAAACTACAATGAGATATTACTTCACACCCACTAAGGATGGTTATAGTCAAAAAAGATAGATAACAAGTGTTGGAGCAGATGTAGAGAGTGGGACATATACCGGGGATGCCCAAAAAAGTATACACATGTAAGAGAAGTTATCTATGTATTACTTTTAGTTTGCCATAATCAGAAGTGTCTGGACACTGATGGCAACCACTCTGAGCACCTCTTGTAGTTGCAGAAGTAAAACGTGACTTATAATCATCTTTTGTTATTGGTATATATTGAGTATTACAATTTTATACAGTTTTTTCCTTTTTTAAAATGTGAATACATTTTTTGCACCCTCCATATACACACATATATGTGTATATATAAAAATTATGTGTGTGTGGATATTTGTACATGTATATTCTGGATAGAAATATTCACTTAGTTAATTATTTAGAATGTTTTCTTAAGAATTGCCTTTAAAGAGCAACAAATCACTTATGTGCAATGATTTTTAACAAGTATCGGAAGCCAAACAAGCATTCACCTTTTTAAGTATCTCTTCATTTATAAACCCTTTTTAAACATTCATCGAGATTCCCTAAACCACAGTTCAATCAGCTCACTGCTTTCTTTTTTCCTCCTGATAATTCCATTATGTCAATAAAAAAACTCATCTTCTGTCTTGATTTGTCTCATTCTTTCTTTCCTGTTATTATAAATTCATGACACCTTAGGCCCGACCCGCTTTTATAGATTGTCAAATGCCTCTCTCCACAAGAGTATAAAGCCATTTTATTTTATTTATTTTAGAGTTGTGAGGTACATGTGAGGATTTGCTACATAAGTAAATTGTGAGCAGGTGAGGTTTGGGCTTCTAGTGAGCCATTTCTCCTCCTAGTAGTGGACACGGTACCCAACAGGTGGCTGTGCGCCCCTTATCCCCTCTCCCTTCCTTTCTTCATTAGTAGTGCCCAGTGTCAGTTGTTCCTACCTTTGTGCCAGTGTTTCCAATGTTGAGGACCTGCTTATGAGAAAGGACATGTGGTAATCAGTTTTTTGTTTCTGTGATAGTTCACTTAGAATGATGGGCTCCAGTCACATCCATCATCATTATGCAAAAGACACAATTCCGTTCTTTTCTATGGCCGTATAGTATTCCATTGTGTATACATACACATTTTCTGTATCCAGCCCACTTTCAATGGCATCTGGGTTGGTTTCATGTTTTTGCTACGTGAATAGTGCTGCCATGAACATATGCATGCAGGTGTCTTTTTGGTAAAGCGATTTATGTGACTAGGTATATTTCCAAAAGTTGGATTGCTGGATCTTATGGTAGCTCAATTTTTAGTTATTTGAGAAAAGCCACAGTGCTTTTCACATGGTTGAAGTTGTATTTCCATCAACAGTGTAGAAGTGTTCCCTTTTCCTCACAGTCACACCAACACTTGCTATTTTTTTACTTTCTAATGATAGTCATCCTGACCAGTGTTAGGTTGTATCTTATGAGTGTACACCAACAGTGTAGAAGCATTCCTTTTTCTCTGCATCCTTGCCAGGATCTGTTGTTTTTTGTTTTATTAGTGATGGCTATTCTTACTGAAGTTAGGTGTATCCCAACGTGGTTTTGATTTGCATTTCTCCGATGATTAGTGAGGCTGAGCACTTTTTCATATGTCTGTTGGCTGCTTGTATGTCTTCTTTTGAGAAGTGTTTATTCATGTCTTTTGCTCACTTCTTAATAGGGCTGTTTGTTTTTTTCTTTTTAGTACATTTGAATTCCTTGTATATCCTGGACATTAGGCCTTTGTTGGATGTATAGCTTGCAAATATTTTTTCCCATTCTGTGGGATGTCTACTCTCTTGATGGTTTATTTTGCTATGCAAAAGCTTTTTAGTTTGATAAGTTTCCTCGTGTCAATTTTAGATTTTGCTGCACTTGGTTTTGAGAAGTTGGTCATGAATTCATTGCTTACTCCAATGTCCTGGAAGGTATTCTAGTTTTCTTCTAAGATTCTTATAGTTTGAGGTTTCACATTTAAGTGCTTGATTCATTTTGAGTTAATTTTTGTATATGGTGACAGGTAGGGGTCCAGTCTTCTGTGTGTGATTAGCCAGTATTCTCAGCATCATTTGCCAAATATACTTTCATTTCCTCTGTGTATGTTTTTGTTGGCCTTGTTGCAGATGGGTTGGTTGAAGGTCCATGGTTTTATTTCCAGAATCTCTGTCCTGTCCCACAGGCCTATGTGTGTTTTCATACCAGTACCATGCTGTCTTGGTTACCATTGCCTTGTAGTAAAGTTTGAAGTCTGGGAGTCTGGAGTCTAGAAGCAAAGTCTGGAAGCCTCCAGCTTTGTTCTTTTTGCTGAGGATTGTTTAGCTATTTGTGAAGCTCATTTTAGAGGATCTGGCAGAAGATAGTGCTTTATAAAACCAGTGTAGAAAAAAATACACCACTTTTAAAGTTTAAAGATTTTTCCACCTCTACAAAAGATACTCAGAGAAAAAAATCTACTTTTAAAATTCTTGACCTATTGCTTCATTAATATTTAGCATTTCTCTTATGCTGATGGTGACTTCCTAGATATCTAAGCATGATTTCACTGCTTGTACTGTAAGGCGCTATTTTTCCCGAGCTTTTTCATGGACTTTTCAAACAGTAGATCAATATTCACTTGGTTAGTTTTGGTTCTCAAAGATAACTAATTGCCTTTTATTCTTCTTTCCTAAATATTTTGTTTTATTACAGTCTTTCTCTGAACTCCACTTGCTAAGGAATGGGTCTGTTGCCTCACCACCATTTTCCCTCCTGTTCCTTGTGATCCTGTGTTCTTTGTGCTGGTGGCATGATCATGAAATGAGCACTTCCCAGGCTGCTGCCGACCCATTGGGTGCCTTTGAGCAAGTTAGAAAATGGTGCCCTTCCCCATGGCAGACGCAGCCCTGCAGGTGCCTGGCCTCGTGAGCCCAATGAGAGCAATATTCACCATCCCCCACCACCTTAACCAGGTGCCCCTAGCAGAGCAATTTACAATCTCAGGGAGTCACAGGGAACAACTGCCCTCTAGATCTTTCTTTTACTAACCTCTCTTTCACAAGCCCCTTTCAGCATTTGCTCTAGTTGGCTAAGGTACCCTGACCCTGAATAGCATCTGCAACCTAACCCCAGTCTTTGGGGTGCCTCTCTCTGCACTCTCTCTCTGAGTGGAGCTTTGTTTCAGCAAGCACACAGCAGAACCCCTTGACTGAGCCTGAATCAGTCACAGCTCTGGGTCTGCAAGATAGTGGTTCAGTAGGTAGGAAAGGATCACACATGTTGATGTCCAACATCCTTTCATTCAAGTCTTTCACTTGCTGAATGTATGGACTTCAGTATTTTTCTCAGTCTCTCTGAACCTCAGGTGTCTTACCTGGGAAAAGTGGGAAAAGGACAACCATCTCAAGCATTGCCAGAAAGAAGAAGTGAGAAACTGTATGTAAAGAATTTAGCACAGTGCCTGCAGCATCAAGAGCTCTCAAAAATGACAGTTGCTATAAGTCTTATGCATGTTATTTTAAAGAATATTTTTTGATGGATAAACTGCCAAAAATCAGCAAGGTATTTCCACCACTGAATTTGTTGCCATAATAAGGCATTTTGCCTCACTTGCATGGCATTTTGCAAAGCTAAACTTCTAGAAGCCCAAAGGACAACTGTGAATGAATATTTAGAAGTCTCCAACTCAACTGATCTGTAAACTCTAAATTCAGGCTTCTTTCCAGAGAAATCTGACATTCATAACAAAGAAGGCTCGAAAGGGATTTTCACCTTGATTTTCTAACATGCAAATCCTAAATCAGAATTTTTAAAAATTGTCAATCAACATTTGTTGAGCAACTACTATGTGACAGAAATTGTTCTAGGAGCTCCTATGGCCATTATCTCAGTTAAATTTCCCAACAACCTTGAGGACTTGACATCATTATCCATATTGTAGAGGTAATAAAACTCAGAGGGGTTTGCTTTGACCAATGTCACACCGCTAATGAACCTCATTAGAATTCAGTTTTATGACTCAAAGAATATCTTACTATTACACCACTCCAATTTTCATTTCCATAAAATCCTGATTACTCAGGCAATATGGGATGCTAAGAGAGGAGTCCCTGGGGGAAGAGAGGGTTGACATTAACATTCCTGGGTGAGGAAGCAAGGCTGCTAATGGGAGTATTGGCTAACTACGACATGCTGGAGTGGTGGTAGCTAACTTGGACATCTGCCAAGCGAGGCTCAGAATTCTATTGGGGAAGGAGGACCCACTCTAGAATGGCTGAAACTACAGAAGATGCTCTGGGGGCACTGCAGGCTTACTCAGGTACCCAAAGGGGCAACAGCTACATTGTGCTTTTATCCAGGGTAATGACAAGGTTCTAATGAAGTTGCAAGTTTTTGGAGATCTAGCCTGATTGGCTGTGAAGGGAATATCTAGTTTTCTTTGAAAAAGATGCCCAGGTCTTTTTCACAACAGATTTCTTTTATACATAAAGTTTTTATATAGATTTGTTGCCTGATTATAAGAACATTTCAAATAACAACAAATACTGGATCTCGTTTTTCTGGACTACATTATAACTACATTATACACCTAAATCTTGCCCACATCAGACCAGTCATGCTTGCAACTTTAATGGCAGTTTACTAACATACCAGGAAAAGTATTTCACAGCTTTGTCAGTTAATCCCCTTGGTGCAGCATCTGACATTATATGGTACTCAGAGAAGTACTTAATAAAAAATTTAGGACAAACAGGAGGATAGCCAAACTACTCAGTAGTTGGCAAAAGAAATGTACACAATGTACATTACCATTTCCTTACAATGGCATAGCATCCTTTCACTTTCACCCCTAATTCTGGGAAAGAATTCTTTCCAAAGTCACTAGTCTGTTGGTTGTCTCTCTATCTTAACAGCAATGTTCTTGGACTTTTAAAAGTATGTTCCTCGCATTTAAAGTATGATTTAGCTGGGCGCAGTGTTTCACATCTGTAATCCCAGCACTTTGGGAGGCCATAGCATGAGGATTGGCCTGGGCAATATAGTGAGACCCCATCTCTACAAACGATACAAAAATTAACTGGATGCAGTGGTTCACACCTGTGGTCTCAGCTACTAGGGAGGCTAAGGCAGGAAGATCACTTGAGCCTAAGAGTTCAAGGTTGCAGTGAGCTAGGATCACACCACTGTATTTTAGCCTTAGCCTGGGTGACAGAGTGAGACTCTGTCCCACTCTTAGATAGATGATAGAGAGATAGAGAGAGAGAGAGAGAGAGAGAGAGAGAGACAGACAGACAGACAGACATAATTTAATGTTGGGGCAGGATTTAAGAATGTCATTAGGCTATAGAGTTTTCCATGGTGTGAGTATGTATATGCGTGTGTCAATTTGGAGAGAAGACAACACTTATTTTGAGGCATTGTGTCCTGAGCATTGTTTCACATTGATTTCACATAATTATTTCATTGAATCCTCACAACCACTCAGGCTATAGATAGTCTTATTCCCCTTATATAAATGGAAATGAAGACTGCCACAGGGATTACTCGCCCAGGAAACAGTAACTCATTAATGTCCTCTTCTTCAGCCTCATCTCTCTCAGGTAACAGCATCTTCAGATGCACAAAGCTATTGGAGCTGGAAAAGGCAGACAGCTCTCCTCACTCCTCAGTGGCTACTGCAAATCTATTCTCAAGTCTTGTTGCTTCCATCAACTGTCCAGGTGCCTCTTCTCGAACACAGCTGCTTAGTTCTCATTATTTCTTGCCATGGAAACTATCCACTTCTTACTGGGCTTTCTCCCTCTTGGGCTTCCTGTTTCCAACTCATCCTCCATCCTGCCTTCTGAGTTACCTTTTTGCATCACAAATGTTAACAATGTACCTCTTCTGTGTTCAAGCCCTGGATGATTGCTACCTGCAGGCAGAAGAGTAGTCCAACTCTTGTCAGAGTCATCTCCAGTCTTCGCTGCCACCCCTTCCTCGACCATCTCTGTTCTGACCAGCCATTCCTTATACATGATCACTTCCAGGTGGGAAATCACCATCTTTACTTCTCCACCTCCTCAGGGCTCAATTCCCCACTTTTCTGTTCTCCTTTCAGTCTCCACTCCATAACACAGTGCCTGGCACTGTGCTCAAAAATTAGCAACTCTTCTTTTTACCTTCCTTGTTGTAGTCCCCTGACATTTTGTGCCCTGGCACTGGCCTATCTTCTAATGACAACTGTTCAATTACCTGGCTTCCAGAGAGAAGGCAATTCCCATCTGGCATTTCTTATCTTTGCCTTTCTTCCACTGCCTGGCACAGTGTCTGGGACAACACAAATCCCTAATAAAGATTCTCGGAATTAAATAAGGACTTTGGCTGAAAGGGAGCAAATTTTGAAGACGTAAAAGCAGACTGTGGATTCCTTGGGCCACTTTCTGGTGGCACTTGTGGAAATCTGCAATTTCAGCTGTGGTCTTGAACAACACACTATCTTCCTTCTGCATTGTATTAACATTTTCTTGCTCTAAAATGTGATTTTTCTATAAACGAGTGTCCCAAATATCTGGGGGGAGGTCACCTTAATTAGCACGAATGGCCCCTCATACAATATAGCATTGTTTTCTTCCCCAAAAAAGTCTCTGTTGGGTCCTCTCTCTGACTCCAGGTCTTCTTCCCCATCCAATCCAAATCCCTCCAGAGAAAAGTTGCAAACAAAGCTGAATCAACAGTCTGATATACTCATCACCCCCCCCCAGCCTTATTCCCTGCTGAGAATATGTATCTGTTTTCTGACCCTGCAAAGATTTTCATCCTAGGTAATTCACTTTGAAAACAACAATTGTGAAAATGAATTCTATTCACTCTGTGGATAGTGATAAGCTAAAATAATAATCAAGTGTTGTGACCTCTGAGTCAAACCAGCAGATATGGAGCAGGGGGTCACCTGCAAAATAGCACTGACCTCAGAGCACTGCAACAGGGTGTTTTCACATGTCTACTCAGAAATCATTTTCAGTTTTGGTTTTTGATGTGGAAGCAGGTGTCTCAGTATTAAGAACCAGGGGGAAGGTGGAGAAGGAGTCTAAAAATGTGCTATTCAGGAGAAATATTCATTTCAAGGATAAGGGAGAGAATAATATACTCAGAATATTAAAACCCCTGATTTTTTTTCTCATCTCTAGACATTTTGGGGCTCCTGGCAAACACAGAAAAAAAAACAAGAAATGAAAGGACATGAAAGCCATGTTTATTAACTAGCAGACTCCTTAGAAGTACATAACGAGGGAGGAGGCAAGAGGAAGTAATAAAAGTAAGATCTGGGGGGTTGTCTGCAGATACATTCGTGATGGCCAAGAAGAAATTGGGGGGCCATCCACTGACACCATGACCTTCATAACTCTGAGATGTCATCTATTAACCAACACACATAGTACTTAATATGTACTAGACACTGTTCTAAGCATTTAACATGTATTAACTCATTTAAGCTTCATAATAACCCTGTGAGTTAGGTCTTATTATTATCTACATTTTACAGATGAGGAGATTGAGTTAGGAAGGTTGATAACCTGTTCAAGGTCACACAGCAGCAAGTAGAAGAGCTGAGGTTCAAACTCAGGCTGTCTGGCTTCAGAGTCTATGTTCTAACCACCATATCACACTGTGCCCGAGTTCATATTGTGTGCTCTGTTTTTTATTATGTTGTTTATAATCAAACTGTCACTTAATCCTTTCAATCACTGTGCTTGATAGTTTCGTGTCTCCTTTAAACAGATGAGAACACCGAGGCTACGCAGGGTAAAGAAACTTGCCAAAAGACAGCTTGTAAACAATAGAGCTGGTGCTCAAACCTGGTTTGTCTGACTCCAAGTCTCAGGCTCTAAATAACTACACCATGCTACATCTTAGACAAGGGAGTCAGTATCCATATTTACAAAACGGGTATAATGACAATGTTCTTAACTTACAATGTCATTGTAATAACTGAAAAAAATTAAAGTCATTTTACAAATTGCAAAATGTTATACAGATGTGAGGAGATGGTGAAGGAATTAAGGGAAAGTTAGCATCAGATGACTGTTAAATGACATTCATTCTTGTATTCAACAAATACTTTTCAGCCTTTGCTAGATATAAGAAAATCAGCTAGATATAAGAAAATTGCTAGATATAAGAATATCAGCTAGATATAAGAAAATTGCTGGGTATCCAGTAGTGCCCAGAAATAACCAGTAGGGCTCTTGCCTTCAAGGAGGACTCCTTCTGGTAAATATAATAAAGAAAAGGCAAGAAATAAAGGGATATGAAAGTCATATTTATTAGCCAGTTGATCCTGTATAAACATATGATAAAATAATTAGTTACAATATACTAGGGTCATCTGACTTGATATACAAAGTTCCCTCCAACTCTGAGATTTTCCAACTTAGATTTTAGTCTCACGACAAAAGATAACCCTTACCTTTCCTCAATTCATTGAGATCACTGTCCTAGGAGTTCCAGTCACTCTCTATCCATATTCGCAAATTTTACTCTCTAGAGAAATTTCTGTTCACTTTCCTTGCTATTGCAGGGAAGGGCCACTCATTCCAGCTGAAGTTGCTTCCTCTCTCTGCACTCTGAATCCTGTTGCCCTTGCCTGCTTCTCCCATGTCCATCACTTATCACACCAACATGTAAATTTGTTCTTTTGTCACCTGACACATCATTCGTATTTACTTTCAACTAACTTAAGTCTCTTCTCACCTCAAATTTAAACCACTTCAGTTCGAAACCCATGTCTACTTCACGCTATTTTATTTTTCCTTTTATTCACAAATCTCTCCCAGATACAGGCCATTTCGCCATATCCCTTCATTTTCTTGGGCGCAGTCATCATTTTTGCCATGGGCTTCCATCATCTCTCTACTGAGAGACCTCACCTGAGGCTACCTACCAGGTTATTCAGTCTTGTTAACATCGTGTTCCTCAAGTCCCATGATCTCCACCTTAACTTGTTGTACAAAGCCCTTTTTGAACACTTCCCACTCTGTAAATTCCCTGAAATTGTATTAAGATGGAAAAATGGAGCTAGGGCCAGAGGGATTGGGGATCCAGGACTGGCTTAGCCACTTCCTAACTATACGACCTTAAACCAGTGATTTCATGTTTCAAAGTCACGTGTTTCTTCACCTCCAACACTGAAACCTCTTCTCATTCATGAAAGACTTTTGAGAACTCAGTGATCTAGTACATGTAAAGCCTGGTGCATGGTAAGCTCTTAATAAGTATGAGTCATCATCACTATCACTAAAGTTATGATAACAACTAGGGCTATAGTTGCTGCTGCTGCTAGTACTACTCATGTGCACCTACCTCTTAAATCACTCCCCGTTCTCCCACATGGGGTCCCCTTTTTTTCTCTCGTCTATTTTAGATTCAAGGGGTAGATGTACAGGTTTGTTACATGTGTATATTGTGTGACGCTGCGGTCTGGGCTTCTATTGAGCCCATCACTCAAATAGTGAACATGGTACCCAACAGGCAGTTTTTCAACACTCGTCTCCCTCCCTCCCTCCCTCCCTCTCCCCCCTCTTTAGGAGTCCCCATCTTTATGCCTGTGTGTATCCAGTGTTTAGCACCCTCTTGTAAGTGAGAACATGAGGTAGTTAGCTTTCTGTTTCTGCTTTAATTCGCTTAAAATAATGGCCTCCAGGCTGGGTGTGGTGGTTCAAGCCTGTAATCCCAGGACTTTGGAAGACTGCGGTGACAGGATTGCCTGAGCCCAGGGGTTTGAGACCAGCCTGGGCAACTTGGTGAGACCTCATCTCTACAATAAATCAAAAAATTAGCCAGGCGTGGTAGGGTGCACCTGTAGTTCCAGCTACTTGGAAGACTAAGGCAGAAGGATCGCCTGAGCCCAGTAGGTCAATGCTAGGGTGGCCAAGAGCATGCCACTTCACTCCAGCCTGGGCGATGGAGTGAGACTCCAACTCAAAAAAACAACAAGCAAAAGAATAATGGCCTCCAGCTGCATCCATGTTGCTGCAAAGAGTATAATTTCATCCTTTTTTATGACTGTGAGTTCTCCTTCTTCATTCCACCCTAACAGTAAGGATCTTCCATGATAAAGTCTCAGCCATCCACTCTAAGGAATGCCATCTTTGCATCCACTATAACCTCCATACAATGTCAAGTGTAAACTCTTTTCAGAACACCTTCAGCTAGCTACACTGACATCACCACCAATTCACCATAATCACTAGCATATTTCTCCCTATGTATTACCAGCCTCAGCAAAATGCCATGTCTGCCTTGGAGCCTCACGCTTGAAAGGTGGGAGTCCCATGGGAACATTTTCTTTTTTTTTTTTTTTGAGTTGGAGTCTCACTCTGTCGCCCAGACTGGAGTGTAGTGGCCACTCCCAGCCACCACAGCCAAGACCTGCTGGGCTCCCGTGATCCTTCCGCCTCAGCCTTCCAAGTAGCTGGAACTACAGTCACGTGCTACCACGCCCGGCTAATTTTTTATTTGTTGTAGAGATGAGGTCTCACCAAATTGCCCAGGCGGGTCTCGAACCCACAGGCTCAGGCAATCCACTCACCTCAGCCTCCCAAAGCGCTGGGATTACAGGTTGAGCCACCGAGCTCGGCCCACGGGAACATTTTCTTCCGTATTTCCCCATCCCCAATGACCACACTCTGGGAGCTTTATCTCTGACTTATTTTTCTTATTATCTCCTTTTCTCTGGGTTTTAGTCATTACCACTTGCTGAGTGGCCACAATGGCCCCAGACTTTCTCTGGCCCTGTTCTCTTTCCCTCCTTTGGTGATACATCCACGTCTAATGTCAGCTGAATGCAACTTTCATCATCCTGTGTTCTGCGTAAGAATCTAAAACAGTTTGCTTTTGAATCAAGGTCAGATTCTTCACTTTGACATTCAAGTTTCTCAATCACCTCACCCACCCTCCCTATCCAATGTTTTCTCTAGAAATGGCCAAATGGAGATTCTACTTCAGTCTGAGTCTTTTTGTTATTATCCCCATAAACCATGTTCCTTTCAGTCCTCAAAGTTCAGTTTATTTTATTCTTGTCACCCAGGTCCTTCTGCTTTTTCTTCAAAAAAATCAAGTTTGCACTTTCTCCAAGGTTCTATATACAGTCTACCATTGTGTGTGTGTGTGTGTGTCTGTCTGTGTGTGTGTGTGTGTGTGTGTGTGTGTGTGTGTGTAAAGAAAAAGAGGGAAGGGAGATCAAGTTTCCAGACTAATGTTAGATCAGAAGGGCCTGTGTTGGGAGACCCTAGACAAGTTTTTTAGCCTAAGACTCAGTTTCTTTGACTGTAAAACACATATTACATAGCATAGCAGTTTTTAAAGTGTGATCTACAAATCTATGGAGGAGGGATGGAAAGGCAATATCCCCAGATCCTATCAGAGAGTCTGCCCAGACAAAACTAGTTTTATAATAACACTAAGATGTTGTCTGCCTTTATCACTGTGTTGATACTTGCTATGATGGCACAAAAGCAACCGTGGGTAAAATTGCTGATGCCTCAGCACAAATCAAGACTGCAACACCAAACTGGACTAGTAATCATTGTGTTCTTCAGCACATTGTGCTGACAGAGAAGAGTGCACGTGAGAGAGCAAGAGACAGTGAGAGACTGAGAGAGAGACTGAGAGAGAAAGAGATGTAAGGAGGGGAAAAGTTTTGTTTCACAAAGGAATATTCTGAAGGAGGCAGGGTGTGGTGGCTCATTCCGTCATCCTAACACTTTAGGAAGCCAAGGTGGAGGATCATTTGAGGCCAGAAGTTTGAAACCAGCCTGGGCAACATAGTGAGACTCCCCTGTCTCTACAAAAATAAAAAATTCACTGGGTAGAGTGGCACATACCTGTAGTCCCAGCTACTCGGAAGGCTGAGGCAGGAAGATCACTTGAGTCCAGATTTGGAGGCTATAGTGAGTTATGATCGTGTCACTGCACTCCAACCTGGGCAATAGGGTGAGACCCTGTCTCTAAAAATAAACAATTTAAAAGAACATGTTGAATAAAGCAGTAAAAATGATTAATAACATTAAATCTTGACCCTTGAGTGCTTTTCTTTTTAATATTCTCCAGTACAAAGTGAGTGGTATGCATAAAGCACTTCTGCTGTTCAATGAAGTACAACGGCTGTCTCAAGGAACAGCATTTGCGCAACTGTTTGAGTTGTGAGTGATCAGCCTCTCTCAGAGAGGACCCATTTTATTTGAAATAATGACTGAGATAAACTGTGGTTATTAGGAGTGGACATCTGGTAAACATTTTCTTTATCCCACCTTTCAAGCATGAGAAAATGAAAGAAGAGAACCTGTTGCCTCAATGACAACTGACAACATATGATAAAATTCTAATGATAAAACTCTATTAAGTGAAAATTAGAATTTTAAAAAACTTGCATCTGTCTGAGCATTTATCATAACACTATAAGAAAGGGATTGGCAGTAGGGGGACACTGCTGGGGGGGGGCACATAATATCAATAAGCGTACCTGATCTCAAACCAGGCAAAGTGGGGACCAAAGAAAGACCCAGACTTTACCTGTATAATGATCACTTATGTACTTAATCCTGAATTGTACCTCACACCTTTAAAAAACAAAACAAAACTTGCATCTGCCAACATGAGCAGCTTGACAGCTTCCTAATATGTAAAGACTTTTCTGATGAGTATGTGGTGACAGGAACACATGTGACTTTTAAAAGTACATGACGGCCGGCTCGGTGGCTCAGCCTGTAATCCCGCGCCTTTGGGAGGCTGAGGTGAGTGGAT